>NC_092333.1:620257500-620575000 GCF_046630445.1 Rutidosis leptorrhynchoides | reverse complement strand
CTTATCAGGTTTTAAAGCTTTATAAACACTATAGTCTGATTTTACAAGTATTGGAAAACTATGTGAAATAATAAAATATTTTCGATTGCCATGATAATTCAAATATAATATAACTCCTGAAATAAATAATATTTTGAGTTTGATAAACTATAAATTCGTTAAATTATCAAGACTTATACTATGATAATAAACATGTATAGATTTAAAGATGATATTGGGTCAGGCTGACTTTTGAGATGACTTTTGTTAACTTTTGCATGTCGGTCTCGAGCATTAGGATTGTGATACACTATGACCTGATCTAGCTTGTTAGACATGTATTGACCAACATATGTTCTCTAGGTTGAGATCTACGGTTATTTTGTATTCCGAGTTTCGGTCATATTTCGGTGAATGACCTTATGTGCTGCTAAGGTGAGTTTCATTTGCTCCCTTTTTAATTTCTTTTGCAATCTATATTTTTGGGCTGAGAATACATGCACTTTATTTTAAACGCAATGGATACAAGTACATACTAAATTCTACACTGAGTTTGAACCGAAAATCCCTTAGCTTTGGTAACTAGTAGCTGTCGGTTATAAGAACTGGTGGGCGCGAATAGTTGTATATGGATCCATAGGGCTTGACATCCCCGTCTGTTCCAGGTATAGAAACCCTAGCCTGAACTATAAAATAGACGTATGCTATTTGAGGTTAGTACACGTTGGTTTGCGTGTATTGTACATGTTGGTTGCATGTATGTTAAAACAGGGGTACTTATTATATAGACGTTAAAGCTTAGTTACCAGGGTGCTCAATTTTGTAGAATATTTTGATAAACGTTTCTGGATGAAACAACTGAAATCTTGTGATCCACCTTTATATACAGATTATGCGCAACATTAAAACTATGAACTCACCAACCTTTGTGTTGACACTTTTAAACATGTTTATTCTTAGGTTCCTAGAAGTCTTCCGATGTTTGCTTATACATTATACAAGCTATGTGCATGGAGTCATACATGCTTTATTCGAGAAAACTTTGCATTCACAAAATCATCACCATGTATCTTATTTGACTGTATTGTCAACGCATGTATTGTTACAAACTATTATATATGATGATTGTCTATATGTAGAAATCATCAGACGTCGAAAACCTTGGATTTTTATATTCATTTATGGTGTACCTTTTCAAAAGAATGCAATGTTTACAAAACGTATCATACAGAGGTCAAAACCTCACTATGTAATCAATGAATGATGTATTCGTTCAAATGGATTTGGACGGGTCATCACAGTTGGCATCAGAGCTTGAGGTCATGGGGAACCATAATTTGCATTAGTTTGTTTAACTGGTAATTGTTAGGATGCATTAGTGAGTCTGGACTATGACCGTATCTGTTTTTACCGAGTTTTACTTATCATTTCTTGTCGAAAATTACATGCTTATCATTCTTAAGTCTAGACACATCTTACTGCATTGATGGCATGAATAGTGTATAGAAAAAATTTATATCTTAGCGTATCTGCTAATTAATATCTTAGCATATCTGTTACTGTAACTTTGCTTGACATCTTCCGAAAATTTCTCCGTGTTTTATGAAATTTTGGTATTATATATACATATGTAAATTATGTATTGAAGAGTACCAATCTAAATTCTATAGTCTATTTCATATCAAAAATCATCTCCCTAATTATACAAGATGGATCCCGTATCTAGTTCAAATTCCTTAAACTCCGACAGCTATTCCGATATGGATATTCACCTGAACTCCGAAGATAGTGTAACCGGAATGGATCAACCAATCAGCCATCACCTATTCTGGATGAATTGGGGATGGGTTCGTAGCCTGCTTAGTCATTGGAGACAAGAAGAATGTGATCCCTTCCATCCATCATATTTCCCTCTTTGCGAAGAACCTGAAGCACTTACAGCCATCAAGCAGCCGCCGTACACCGTTTACGATAGCTAGCATGTGAGGTAATGGAGTGAGTAGATGCTTTAATCAAATAAAGAATTTTCTGTAAATCAAGAGAGTGGGTGCGTAAATTAACGTGTAATAATCAATCGCAACTTACCAGATTCTAAAAGTCGAAGCACTAAAATTCCAAACCCTAGACGTCCATGAAGGCGAGTATTTTTATGGAAGAAGGAAGTAGCGGCGGTGGAGAAGAAATAGTGCAAATCATCACCATCCATGAATTGAAGCTAGAATGGAGAGGTGAAGGAAGATGGAGAGTGCAGTCATGCTGGAACAATTTTTGGGATCGTATAAGTTGAAGAAGATGGGTTGAAGGGATGGGCTGAAGACGTCACGTCTGAATCGGATAGTAGATAGGAAGAGAGTGGGTAAGAGTATGAGTGAGAGGGAAAAAAATATAGATAAAAAAGGAAGCCAATTTTCTTTTTTACTTTTTATTAATAAAAGTTTTATGTGGAGTTGTGAATAGTTAAAAATGGACCAATGAAAAAAGAGCAAATAGTTTGGTCAATAGAAAATGGATAATATACAGTAAAGTTTATGCACTCCGTGTTATTCTTTCCTTCTGAAATCTACAGTCTAGTATTTTATTTTATATTTTATTATTCAAAACTTTTATCCGCATTTAAAAATAGATAAAAAAAGAGATATAAAGTTATTTAGTACTCTTAATTAATGGGCGCGCGCGCGCACACACACACACACACACACACACACATATATATATATATATATATAGTCAAAAGTTCAAACAACAATCACAAAAATGGCGAGAACTGAAAAAACTTTTGGTTTACAAAGTGTTTCACATCTGAGTAAATTAACTCACCCATAAATATGGATGGAGAGTAAAAAAAATGAACATAAAATAGTTTAAAAAACTTATATTTTACATATATAATCAAATATATAGTTTCTCGTTCACATGTGCTTATTTAGTTGTGAACATGTGGACAAATTCATATAATTAACAATTTTTCATGTAATTAGTGGTAATGGATATATGTTTGTTAATGTTATAAACATTAATAAACATTTGCATGTAATTTGTTGCATTTAAATACACAAAAACTATGCAACTAAAAAGTTCTCGCAGTTCTCACCTTTTTTGCAGTTCCCACCTCTTTTGAGATCAAGGGGTAAGCACTAATTTTGAGATAAGGGGATAGATTGTAAAAAAAAAAGTTTTTTTTTTTTTTTTGGTTTTGACTGCAGCTTAACATACATATGATGCATGTTAACCTGTTTTAAGTTTTTTTTTTTTTAATTTAACCTGATTTAGAGTTTAGGGTTATGGTTTAGGGTTTAGTGTTTTGAGTTTACTCCGTAAACCCAAAACACTAAACCCTAAACTCTAAACTTTAAACCGTTCATATTAAAAATTCATTCTAAACCCTAATTTCTAAACCCTAAACATTGTTTTTCATTAATCAAAAGTCACTTTTTTTTTTTGGTTAACATACATCTGGTGCATGAATAGCAGGCAACATGCATCAGATGTATGTTAACGAGCTTTTTTTCAAAGAAAAAAAAATTCTGAATCTACACACAGAAAATAGATACCAGCAATTTTTTTTTTTTTTTTTTAAATCTGAGTTGTAGAACTAAATATATATATAAATCACTTATCCCAAAAAATGTTGTTTAGCGCTGGATCCTTCCCCTATATATATATATATATATATATATATATATATATATATATATATATATAATATATATGTGTGTGTGTGTGTGTATGTGTGTGTGTGTGTGAGAGAGAAAAGTTAGATAAAAAGTAAGAATTAAAATTTAAAGTAAATAAAAAATACAACGTAATTATAATTTTTATTAAACTATTTGTTTTTCGTTTGGGACTATAGAATTGAAACACCTCCTAAATCTAACCCTATTTCCATTAGCCGAACTCAACAGACAATGCATATATCGAATTCTTGTGTGCCCGAATCCAAGCCTAAAGATATAGCTGGTAACTTCACAAAAATAATAATAATAATAAATAAAATAAAACCCATCCGCCCTAGGAAACAAAACAATGGTGAGTCTTCTCATAATAGTCAAATCCGTAATTCCATAGTTGGATGGAAAACCTCCTCTCACATTATCGGAATTAAATACATAGTTAGAGGCACTCAGAAGCCTCTGAATACCACCAGTAATAACAGAATTCATGATGATTCAATGAATTTCAGACATTCTGCAAAAATTAATTCGGTTAATTGAAGTAGGAGGCCTAATATTTCAAGAAATCATAAAGGCCCTTATGGAAATTCCAAAAAGAACTCAATCTCTAGTTCAGAAGGTGGTGTTGGTAAGGACTTTGGTAAGAAGTTTGGGTTGCGGTGGGTGGAGAACCCACAATAGTATCATCCCAATTTGTAATCGTTATTCTCATTTTTTTCATGAAGATGCTCCCAATGAACATTCATGGTTTTGTATAGATGATAATACCGGAGGAAAAATCAATTGGTTTAAAAGCATTCATTTGTCTGAATTCCCATAGGGTGTGGCCATCTAAGAGACTAAATGTCCTGAGGTAATGGACAGAGTATGTAACATCCCTCCTTACCGCGACCACAATATTGTCCGCTTTGCCTGCAGCGCATGGTTTTTTCTTGGTGACCACACGAGGACTTCCCAGGAGGTCACCCATGCTAGTACTACTCCTGCTCGAGCACGCTTAACTGTAGAGTTCTAATGGGATCTGCTATGCTCGTAGCCCCAAAACGAGTTGTGTCTGGTAAACTTACAAGGGACTCACAAACAATCTTACACAATCCGATGTGGGATTGAGTTTACAAACTCTCCCACTTAGAATCCTGACGACCTTGTCAGGCCAAAACAAATTGATACCCAGGATCTATACCCTGAGAGACTAGTGCTCTGATACCATCTGTAGCATCTCTCCATACCACGACCACAATATTGTCCGTTTTGCCCGCAGGCGCACGACTTTTTTTTGGACACCACACGAGGCCTTCACGGGAGGTCACACATCCTAGTACTACTCCCGCTCGAACACGCTAAACTGCAGAGTTCTGACGAGATCTGTTGTGCTTGTAGCCCCAAAACGCGTTGTATCTGACAAGGATGAGAGTTAACTTATAAGGGACTCGCAAAAAATCTTACACAATCCCATGTGGGATGGGGTGTTACATAGTATGTTTGGGATGTTCCGACTTTAGCTATATTCAGAACCCTAAAGTAGGTAAATCGGGAGGTATGTTTACAGTTTGGGACACAAATTCATTTTCAATAACAGACGCAGTTTTAAGGAAATATTATTTGGCCATAAAAGGCAGATGGATAGGTAAAGAAACAGATACATTTTCGTGAATGTACAAGGTCAACATAATGATGAAGGAAAAATCGTGAAGTGGACATGCTTGGTGAAACTCATGGAATATAAGGATCCGAATTGGGTAATATGTGGCGATTTTAATGAAGTTCGATCTCCGTTTGAGCGATTAAATTTCCATTTTATCAAAAAATAACGTGCAACTATGTTCATTGATTTCATTGAAAAATCACACCTGCTGGAGGTCCCTCTTATCGGGAAGAAATACACAAGGATAAGCGATGATGGAGTGAAGTTAAGTAAGTTATACCGTTTTTTGCTTTCTGAAAGTTTTATTAATAATTGGGGAGATGTCACAATGATAGCCCTGGACCAAAATAACTATGATCATTGTCCCATTCTTCTTCGTGATAAAAACATTAATTTTGGGCCCAAGACTTTTAAAATATTTGACGTTTGATTGGAGAACATAGAAGTGGAAGAAGTAATTATTCATGACTGGAATAAAACTTTATTGTTCGTGCCTGGAATAAAACTTTTTCAGATACTAGAGTTGATTGTCGGTTTAGAAACAAACTAAAGAACGTCAAAGAAGCGTTACGTTCTTGGAGTAAAATTCAATATGGGTCGACCGACATTGATATAGTTGTTGCAAAAAAATAGTCATGGAACTTGAAGCAAAGGCTGATGCAGACTTGCTAATTGTCGATGATCGTGAGATATGGCTAAAAGCTATAGGTTAGTGGTTTAAAAGGGAAAAGGAAAAAAGACAGATGTTAAAACAGAAAGCCCGTTTAAAGTGGACCTCGAAAGGTGATGGAAATTTAAGATTTTTTCATTCTTCCATCAGACGCAAGTTCAACAAGTCCAACATTCACGGGCTCTATGTAAACGGAACCTGGCAGGAAAGCCCTAACATTATCAAGGGTGAAGTTTACAACTTTTTCAAAAAGCATTTTGAGAGAAATCAGGCCACTGATGAGGATGTCGAAGGACTCAACAACCTTAACTTCAATTCCATCTCTGAAATTGAAGAAGCAAATTTAGAAACAAGATTTCTTGAAAGTGAAATTTTAGAGGCAATAAAGGATTGTGCCGACTCGAAAGCTCGGGGGCCCGATGATTTTCAATATTAAGTGTTTAAAGAAACTTTGGTGGTTGATTAAAGATGAGCTTATAGGGGCGATTGATTGGTTTTGGTCTAAAAACTCATTCTCGAAAGGTTGTAATGCTTTTTCCGTGACTCTTATCTCGAAAAAAAGGATCCTATGGGGCTTGGTGACTACCGCCTAATCAGTTTAATCGGAAGCTATTACAAGATCCTCTCAAAAATACTAGCAAACCGCATTCGAAAAATAATTCAAAAAGTAATTGACTCCGAGCATAGTGACTTTATTATAGGGCGGCAAATCCTAGATGGCATACTAATTGCATCCGAGACAATAAATGAACAGAAAAGGAACAAGCAAAAAAGCCTACGTTTAAAATTCGATTTCGCAAAAACATTAGATAGTATAAATTGGATTTTCCTTTATTCGATTATAAATTGTATGAGTTTCGGATCTAGTTGGCGTACATGGACAAACAATGGAGTTTACACCGAAGAAAGGGTCCGTTAAGGTGACCCCTTATCCTCATATCTTTTCATAATTGCAGCCTAGGGGTTAAATCCATTAGCAAAAAAGGCTATCGAGCATCGTACAATTAAAGGATTAGTGGTGGGAAGTGACAACATAGTGGTTTCTCATTTGCAATATGCGGATGATACTATTTTTTGGAGAATGGAATAAAAAACACGAGAAATATAATGAAGCTCCTAAAATATCGTGAGAAGATATCCGAGCTAAAAGTCAATTTCACAAAGAGCTACTTACACGGTATTGGTGTTTCTAATAGCGAGATAGAGGAAATGGCAGCAACCATGAGGTGTAGTATCGGTACAATTCCCTTCACGTACCTTGGTTTCCCAATCGGGAGTAAAATGAACAAAAAGAAGGATTAGGATCCGGTTATAGATAAGTTTAAAAATAGAATTTTGGATTGGAGGGAAAAGACGATGTTTTATGGGGGTTGTAACACTCTTATAAGGTCGGTTCTTAGTAGTATCTCGTTGTATGCTTTCTCCCTCTTACGCGCTACATCGTGTGTTATCAACTTGGTGAAGGTTTGCATCGTAATTGTTTTTTGGGCGGGTCGGGGGACATTTTTATAATGCCTTGGGTTATATGGGAAACCATTCTTGGGTCTTTCGAGTCGGCCGGGTTAAATATTTGGTCACCAAAGGAAAAACTTACCTCTTTTAAGGAAATGGTGGTGGAGATTTCAACTTGAAAGCAATGCATCTATGGTAAAATCGTGAAAAGCATTTATGGGAGGGATGGGGGTTAGTGATATCGAACAAACAACACTTGTTACAAGGGGTCGATTTGGAATAATGTCATAAACTTAAAAAAGGAAAAATTGAATTTAGACCTAAATTTTGCCAATTCGTTCGTTAAAGTGTTAAGTAATGGTGTTGTTACACTATTTTGGAAAAATTTGTGGATTGGAAATAAGCTATTATGTGAACGTTTTGGAAAAGTTTTCAGGTTGGAAATAGACACAAATTCCACTATAGCTTCCGAAATGGTAAAACACGATGGCACGTGGGATTATTCATGGGCTTGGCATAAGGAGCCTACGAGCCGGTCGCTGGCAAGAATTGTTGTCCCTAAAAGTGTTGTTGACTGACTTCAAATATAACGATAAGGAAACTTATACATGGGCCTGGTCGATGCAATACAACAGGTATTTCTCATCATCCATGTTATCCGATTTAATGAGTGATAAGCTGCTACAAATCAGCAGTCCCCAAAATGAAACATTGGGCAACAAGCTTTTACCTCAAAATATAGGTGTATTAATTTTGCGGGCGTTAAGAAATTGGTTACCAGTTCGAGTGGAATTGGATAAAAGAGGGATAGATCTCGAATCGACGTTGAAAATCTAGATCATACACTTAATATTGTAACTTCGCAAAGGAAAACTAGGATAAAGTGTTTCGGTGGTTAGGAATCAACAACAACCCATCATGGACTCTCTAAAGGAAATACTCAAAGGTAATATTCTCACCGATGCAGGAACAGAGCCAAGTATTCGTCAAGCTTGCATTTGGGTTATTGCATATGTAATTTGGCGCAATCACAATCATAAACCGTTCTGAAAATCGATCTCAATGGTCCTGATGGCTGTCCATTATATCCAAACAAGGAGCTTCAAATGGATATCGATTTGTGCAAAGAACCTTGAACTTTTTTGCTTGCAATGGTTATCGAATTCAAATTACTTTGATGATAAAGGATATCATCCTAGTCGAGTTGTAATTCTAGAATTTTTACTGTATTTTGTTTCGTTTGTTCGTTTTTTCATTATGTTTTAAAATTAATTAATGTCTGTATTCTTTTATTGTCTATGAGAAATGGATATACATTAAACAAAAAGTGTTGGTCAAATTGTACCTATTGACTAGCTATATAATGTGATCAATTTTGGTAATACTCAAAAAGTAGTGCTACACTATAATTTTCAAAGGTTCAAATATGTAACCTAAGTTTTTCTTAGGGTGATTTTAAATCGACCCAAAAGTCAATTTTAATTTTCATTTTCAAATTATTTTTCACTTTCGTCAAATTAACTTTTTTACTTTTGTTATTGTCACATTACTTGTTTTTTTACGTTTTTCATATTACTTTTTTTCTGCTAGACAATTTATCTCTCTCCTAACTTTGAAAATATTTATTTTTATCTGAGAATGGGAAGACAAGTTTCGATGTAAAAAACTAACAAATACACCTCTATATCAATAGTCAAGTTTTTGAAAAAATAATACTAAGTAATTACACATGGTTTTATTTCAAATAGATCTTTTTAAAAAACTGCTTGATGACCGTGAACGATTGATTGATCGTAGGGATACATGTGATTGTCGACTTAAGACATATTGTGGGTTACTATGTGCTTGCGAACTTTCGATGCATATAAATTCAAGTGAGTATATCTTCTTTTACACCCAATTAATTTTTAATTTTCAACTGTTCATTTTAAAAATATAAATAAAATAACACTTATTTATATTAGACTACTGAAATAAATACATTACCTTAGATTCGATTGATGATTTTGGAGGAAGCTAGATGTATCACCATCAACATCTGTGTAAGATGATGATGTTAGCTGTGATAGTCACCTGCGGAATTTTAAAGAATACTTTAACAAGCAGTCTAAACTTGAGAAAAAAAATTTGTTAAAAAAGCTGAAAGATATATTAAGTTCAGGTACAACAGATACTCGAGAACCTTGAGTTCAAAAAAATACTCGTGGAAGACCAACAAGGAAGAAAACGCAAAAAACAATGCGTTCTGATCCAGTTCATCAAGAATCTCGCAGATATAGCTGTACAGTTGTGCCTAATTATTTTAAGCAAGATTCTACTAAGGAGACAATAAGACACTGTTCATGTGAGTTTAACATGAACAAGGAACCGACAATCGACTTGAACGAGGATCCATATAAGTTCGAGAGTCCAGATGTGTTTGATTTGAACGAATTTCCAACAACGAAAAGTTCTAGTATGTTTGACGATGTTCCAAATTTATATCATCCATACATAAAAAATATATAAAATGTTCTTGGTGATGGAAATTGTGGTTATCGAGCACTACCTCTCTCCTTCAGATTTAAAAAAAGTAATAAAGCTTATGCATGTTTTATGTTTTATTGAAGCATCACAAAGAGCTATATGAAGTACAATTACAAAATTGAGATTTTTGGTATAGTTTTTTTCAAGTGAGAAGAAATGCTATTTAAAAAGTAATTATTATAGAAGTAAAGTATAGAATCATTGACTTTCGAATAGTCATATACTCATCTATTTATAGTTTCTAAAATCCTATAATGATGATGTCATTATTAGGCTATTTTCTTTGTTAGGAAAAAATCAAAAATAAAAAGAAAAAATCTAAGCCATCTTGATGATGTCATTAATATTAATTAAATATTTACCCACTTAAATATTTATTTAGGATTATTATCATATATACCCTTCTTAACTTTAATAATAACATATTTACCCACTTAAATATGATTATATCATATGAGCCCATTTTAAACATATAAACTCATCATATTTACTCATTTATTCAATCTTAATGTGATACGTCTTTATGCCTTAATTTTTTTAGCGGCAATTATTCATGCTTACTTTTTTTCTTCTCTGAGCTATGTACTATGATATTAACTACCATAATTGATACATGCTAATCATCTAATTCTCCTCAACGGTATAAAGCTATTATAAGGTGAGAATACATAATGTGATCACTATTAGTTATCTTTATATATCTTTAGCTGACTAGAACATTTTTTTATTGTTGTTAATTTCTCTTAATTGATAAGCTACGGATACTATAAATCACATTTCGTCAAAGAATTGATACGCACATCTAACTAATTACAATTGTTTACTTCTTTTGCTCACATCACATGTAGCACTTCAGTTATTGTCTTGACCAACAATATGATGAGATAACAATATTGATTTACATACATATACAACGATATTACTACAATAATGAAAATGATAATGATTCACCTTTCTATTTTGGGATGTCTCATTTCAAGTACCTACTTGATATTTCAATCAATTAGAAGAGGTTATTCCTGGAGAGAGAAGATTTCTAATTGGTGGAGAATGAAGTTAGTGGAATTTTCTAAAACTTTGTGCAAAAAGTAACTGGATACTTGTAGTCGGACGGAGGGAGTATTATATTGTTATTATTATTCAGATATAGGTTTTCTTTACAGGATTAATTACGTTGCATATTTATGCGAAATACATGTCTCAATAAAATTGAAAAATAATATTTGTGATCAAAATTGAAAGTAAGTGGTGGGAGAATAAATGTAGTTCATTTATTCTGGCTAAGTTAAGTATATCAATATGTTTGTAAAAATAATGACAAGTTTTTTAGTCAGAATATGTGGTTCCATGGGTCATTAAACTAAATGACTTTAGCATTTACGTACACTTATGTGATGTCCCGTCCAAATCCACTTAGACAAAAACATCATTCATTGATTTCATAGTGAGGTTTTGACCTCTATATGATACGTTTTGTAAACATTGCATTCTTTTGAAAAGGCACACCATAAATGAATATATAAATCCAAGGTTTTCAACGTCTGATGATCTCTACGTATAGACAATCACCTTATATAATAGTTTACCATAATACATTCGTGGACAATGCGGTCAAAATAAGATACATGGTGATGATTTTGTGAATGCAAAGTTTTCTCGAATAAAGCATGTATGACTCCATACACATATCTTGTATAACGTATAAGCAAACAGCGAAAGACTTCTAGAAACCTGAGAATAAACATGTTTTAAAGTGTCAACACAAAGGTTGGTGAGTTCATAGTTTTAATGTTGCACATATTCTGTATATAAAGGTGGATCACAAGATTTCAGTTGTTTCATCTAGAAACGTTTATCAAAATATTCTACAAGATGGAGCACCCTGGTAACTAAACTTTAACGTCTATATAATAAGTACCCTTGTTTTAGCATACATGCAACCAACATGTACAATATAAGTAAACCAACGTGTACTAAACTCAAATAGCATACGTCTGTTTTATAGTTCAGGCTAGGGTTTCTATACCTGGAACAGACGGGGATGTCAAGCCCTATGGATCCATATACTACTACTCGCGCCCACCAGTTCTTATAACTGGCAGTTACTAGTTACCAAAGCTAAGGGATTTTCAGTTCAAACTCAGTGTAGAATTTAGTATGTACTTGTATCCATTGCGCTTAAAATAAAGTGCATGTATTCTCTGTCCAAAAATATATATTGCAAAAGCAATCAAAAAGGGAGCAAATGAAACTCACCTTAGCAGCACATAAGGTCATTCATCGAAATGTGACCTGTAAGACCCTGTTTCAGTTTCTGTTTTGTTCAGATGATTGGGACGCCGTCCAAGAGGTGGGACGCCGTCCATCAAAGAAAGACTGGACGCCGTCCAGATTGTTGGACGCCGTCCAGATGAACTGGCGGGCCAGCTGTGCAGTTTTGTTATATTAAGAGGGGCATTTGTGTCTTTTCACTTGAGGCCGGATGTGAGGCCATATTATCAGTTTGGAATCCAACTTTGGATCATATTTCACATCCACAAACACTCTCGCTTCATTCTTAGAGAGAGAGTTCTAGAGGGAGATTTGGTGATTTGGAGAAGAAGGAGCTTGAATCGATCAAAAGCCCAAGTGTAAAAGTTGTTCATCTCGTTCATGGCTACGTGGTGGTTGTTGTGGTAAGCTCTAACTTCGATTTTCATTGTTGGATTTGATATTCAATGTTAGGGTATTTATTGTATGTCCGTGAATAAGACCCACTAGTTGATAAATGGATGATTAAGCTAGTAAATGGTGTTGATAACCATTGTTGGTAGGTTTTGGGTTGGTTGATGAAATTGATTAGTTGATAATCTTGTTCGAGTGTTGATATCACTAGTAACTTAGGTTATAAGTGATTATTTGTGTAAGCTTGCAAAAATGATGTTTTGACTTGAGATTAGGTCAAAATGGGTTTTGGTGTCAAATGATGCAAGTAATGTGTTTTGATGATGAAAACCTTGGGTAAATGGGTTGTTGGAACATAATCACTAGTCGATTGTGATTATGGGTGTTTCGGGTAAGATTTGACTTGGTCAAGTGGAAGTAAGTGCAAACGGGTCAATATTGCACTTATTGGTGTTTTGGGCATAAGCTAGAGTGTTTAGCTTATTTGTCTGTGGATTACCTAGGTGATTTTCATTTGGAAGTTTAAGAGCTCAAGCGGGATTGCTTTTCAAGTAATCGAGGTGAGTGGAATATTTATACGCTTATGTATATAATTTGGTTGCTTGTGTGCGCCGTGGTAAGTGACATCCGTTAGGATTCACTTTTCGTGGACCACAATTGAGTTGGGAAAATATAGTGAGTGATATCCGTGTGGATAGCTCTTCGTTGGCTATATTTGTTTTGTGTATGTGGCAAGTGATAAACGTTTGACCTATCGCTCTTTGTCGGCCACATGTGTGTGTGTGTGTTTGGAATGTGGTGAGTGATATCCGAAAGGAATGACTCTTTGTCCACCACGATTGGGGGTGATCATGTGACGAGTGATTAACGTTTGACCTATCGCTCTTCGTCGGTTACATGTGAGTATTTGGTTATGTGGCGAGTGATTAATGTTTGACCTACCGCTCTTCATCGGCCACATGTGTGTTTGGGTAAGTGGCGAGTGTTATCCGTTTTGGAATTCACTCTTCGTTATCCACTTATCATAGGATGGTAAGCGGTTTCGCTTTTCGTCAGCCATCCTTGTGATTGAGGTAAGTGTTAACATTTCGGTTGCACTTTTCGTTGGCCTCATGGCGCGTAGTGATGAGTGGTTAATGATATTGACCTACCGCTCTTCGTCGATCACGTACGCGTTGCGATGGTTGGTGAGTGGTTAACGTATTTGACCTGCCGCTCTTCTTCAGTCACCATCGAGTCGAATGTTGACATGGGCGTATATTGGGTTGTGTAGGTTCTATTAGCATTGTACGTATGATTATTCGTTTATTCATTTATTGCGGTTTGCTAATGATATTGCGTTGTTTGTGTAGGTGTATGCAAGTCATTGAATTATATATATTTGTATAAGTATTGCATTCACTAAGCATTAGCTTACCCTCTCGTTGTTTACATTTTTAGGTTCGGTGGCGGACGTGGCAAGGGTATGCTCGGGACTAGATGATTTTTCCCCTTTTGATTCTTGCTTGGATTATATTTTGGATTCGGCCTAGGATTTGGGTAGTTTATCCCCAAACATCATGCTTGTAATTTGTTTGGAACTTAAACTCTTTTGGGTCGAAATTGCTACTTAAACGTAATTTGGGTTGTTGTGGGCCCGGTGTTGTAAAACTCGTTTTGATTATGTAAATCTCTTAATTATAATTATTATAATGTATTGTGAAAGGGTTTTCGTGTAAAAGCGTCGAGAAGCGGGTTTTCCGCCCGCGTGATTTGAAAAAAACTGAGCAGGAACTTTTAGTACATTTGGACGCCGTCCAAAAGTCTTGGACGCCGTCCAGCCCTTAAGAACTGGACGCCGTCCAGGTAACTGGACGCCGTCCAGATGAACTGTCACAGAAATTTTTTTTAAGGTGTGTGTTTGGATGGATAACGGGTTGGGTCGTTACAAGTGGTATCAGAGCATGGTCTAAGGGATTTAGGTGACTTGAGATAGGCGCCTAGACTTAGACTTTTGTGTGTGCTATTATGCGGGACTTGTAGGATTACGGGTCGGTTCGGGTTTTAGTTAGTGCCTTAAAGAATAGGTGAACTAACTATGTATTGATTATGTGTTACTAAACATGTTGTTTTGTGTTGAATATCTAGCGAGATGGTTGTTATATTCATGAGCTCGGCATGGCGTGTGAGCGTAATAATGCTTCGCGACCATTATTACGGTTGCAAGCCAAGTCAAGTAAGTGATGTACAACAAGTGTTGAACTAGATGGGATGTGCAAATGGTGGCGTATTTATTTAATTGTGAATATTGTTCGCGACGGTGTATATAATTTATTCGTGTTGCGTTCCTAACCGAATTCATTTCTTAGAATGAAGACGAGGAACGAACATGATAATGGTGATCAAGGCGAGGACTCCGAGTTCACGGCTAAGGTAGAGGCCATCTTCGAACGTCAAAAAGCGGAGTTTCTAGAGGACGTTAAAAAGATGTTCTTAGATACGATTGACGAGTAAGTAGTCAATCTAGTCAAGGAACAAGTTAAGGTTGTTCTTCTCGAGGATAATGTGAGAAGGCGAGACTTCTACTACAAAAATTTCAAGGATGCTCAACCTCCCACTTTTGATGGTGAGTGAGATCCACTTAAGAGTGCTCGATGGATCTCTGATATGGAGGGGGCCTTTCGTACTAGTGAGTGCCCTCTCGATAAGAAGACGAGGTATGGTAGTAGAATGCTAAGGGGTGACGCCAAGTTGTGGTGGGATGCGAAAGTTCAACTCTATGGTGATGAACAATGTATGGAGTTCACATGGGACGAGTTTAAGACAGAATTTTTCAAAGAGTACCGAACTTCGGCTGATCTTTCTAGGCTTAAAGATGAGTTGCGTGCTTTGAGGCAAGGGTCAATGGATTTAAACACTCTCAAATCCGTTTTCTTATCGAAGACCCAATTTTGCCCGGAGTATATCGGGAATGATCACATGTTGAAAGAAGACTTTTACTGAACCTTGGACGACCGCTACCAAGAGAAGATTAGTAGGAATTCGGAGAAAACTTTGGACGAGTTGTTTGACATGGCGAAAGGTTTTGAGGCGTTTGTCTCGAAGGCAAGTGTTTCCGATGCTAGTAAGCGAAAGTCCGAGACTACGATGCATTCGATCAAGAAAAGTAAGAGTACTTCCGAGGGTGGCGGAAGTGTGAAGAAGAGTGGTACCGGTGCTTTTGTACCCACGTGTTATAATTGCGGACAACGGGGTCATTTGTCGAGCGAATGCACGAATGCGAAGTCAAACAAGGTTACATTTTTTAATTGTCGAAAAGAGGGACACCGAAAGTCGACGTGTCCGGAGTTAGTTGGTGATGCATGAGAACCTGACGATGATGTTCAGGTAATTTTCGACTATCTTATTGAAACATACTTATGATGTTGTTTGATGCATTTTGTGTTAGTGCATAGTGTAATGAGGGGTAGCGTTCCTTATGGAATTAACCTATGTGGATGGTCCGGTTGACGGGCGAAGGGCGTAAGACTTGGTGCTTCCAAGCATTCCTTGGTGTTGGGCGAAAGATTTTACCAAGCCATGAGAATGGGCTTTGGTGTTGTTTTGGGTGGCGCGTAGTCGCTTTAGTGTAGTGATGGGTGACATCGGATGAATGGAACCCTAGGTAACAAGTCTTTTGACTTTGATAAATGTTATAGTGGAGTCTATGTGACGCGATGTCAGGTGCCCCTTTTATACCTGCAAGTGTAATGTTCGACTCCGACGGTATTGTGGTTACATTGTACTTAGGGTACTGGAGTGAAACCCTTAGGTACATGAGTGACTAGATGGAACTTTAACAAGTTATGGCAATCGAAGGGTTGCAAGAATAAAGTTTGTGTAATTTGTGGTACACTTTTCGTTCGAAGTGTTTAAGGATAGGTTAAGGTCCTTAGTATGCTCAAGGTTGGGGCAAGATATGGTGATGGGTCGTGTGAACCCAATTATTAGTAAAGTCTACCTTTGGTAGCATTGTACGGTTGTACAAAATGCGGTTATGGAACGTAGTTCCAAGTGGGGGAGTTACACTCCCACACGAGGAGGTTTTAGTGTGAGATTTCGGATGATGCTCATAGTGGATCTGAAATTTGTGTCGGGACCTAGTTTTGGTCAATTTGTGGTAGAGTACAATTTCGGTTAAATTGTACTTATGATTTTGGATTTAAATTATCACCGAGGTGGTAATGTGGTAAATCTCGTTGGGAGATAATGAATGTGTTTGACGAGCAAGGTGAAATCCCTCGGTTAAGGGGTGTGCGTGTCAGATTCCTTGCTAGAAGATTGTTGTCTTGGACCTATGTGCGATATAGGTGGTTCTTGCTCGATTGTGTTGGTGTTGTGTACGCGTACGTATGATGCATATACGTATTTAATGTATTTATTTGTGTAGTATGAATGTGGTATTGTCGCGATGTTTAAGACACCACTCATTGGTTTGATTGACATGTGGAGTTGTCGCGGTGTTTAAGACACCACATGGTCATGGGGGTGAGTTAGTCGCGGTGTTTAAGACATCACCCGAGGAATTAGTGATTACGCGGTGTTAAGTACACTAATGGATTTTGTGGTGAAATGCAATTTCGGTTAAATTGTATGTATTGTGGCAAGTGCTATCCAATTGCGAGGATTCACTTTTCATTGGCCACGGTTGGATTGTGATAAGTAGTAAGTGTTATCCGTTCGGATTCGCTTTTCGTCGGCTACTTATTGGTGTGTGGAATGCGTTTTCCGATAGGAATCGCTTTTGGTTTGGCCATGTGTGAGGAGAGGTAAGTGTGATCCGTGAGGATGCACTTTTTGTCGGCCTCTTGTTGCGTAGTGGTAAGTGGTTAACGTTTGACCTACCGCTTTTCGTCGGCCACGTACGCGGGAGGATGTGGGGCAAATGGTATCAAATCGTGAGGATTCACTTTTCGTCGGCTCCATTGTATTGTTTGTTGGCCATATTATTGGTGCGTTGCTACTTTAGCGATGTACATGATAAGGGTACGCTAAAGGGATTGCTAACTTGGTACGAGTTTGGAATGTTAGCTTGTTTATGTCATGCGGACGAGGCATGAGTTCGTTCCGGTTCGTGGACGAAGCGAGATTTTAGTGCTCGGTTTGGTAGTTTGGTAAATCACGGATGATGATTTAAATCGAAAGGGTAACTTTTAAGTAAAGTCGCCTAAGGAGTCGTGTGAAATCTTTGGATTGTGGAAACTGTTGTGGACATCGAGTTTTAGACATATGTAGGAGGACCATACATTGCGGGTCCTGTTGGTAAAGTGGCGAGGATCACGGGGACGTGATCCAAATTAAGTGGGGGAGAGTTGTAAGACCCTGTTTCAATTTCTGTTTTATGCAGATGATTGGGACGCCATCCAAGAGGTGGGACGCCGTCCAGCAAAGAAAGACTGGACGCCGTCCAGATTGTTGGACGCCGTCCAGATGAACTGGTGGGCTAGCTGTGCAGTTTTGTTATATTAAGAGGGGCATTTGTGTCTTTTCACTTGAGGCTGAATGTGAGGCCATATTATCAGTTTGGAATCCAACTTTGGATCATATTTCACATCCACAAACACTCTCACTTCATTCTTAGAGAGAGAGTTCTAGAGGGAGATTTGGTGATTTGGAGAATAAGGAGCTTGAATTGATCCAAAGCCTGTGACGACCCGGAAATTTTTGACCAAATTTAAACTTAATCTTTGAATGATTTTGACACGATAAGCAAAGTCTGTAATGTTAAGTCTCGAAAACTTTGGAACAGTTTACATGAATTCATTTGACCTTTGACTATTCCTGACGATTCACGAACCACTATATGTAAATAAATACATATATATTTAAATGTATATATAAATTTGAAATAGAAACTTATATGAATTAATTCATTTGTGTAAATAAAATAAAAATATGATATTATGATAATTAATGTTTAAAACATATCTATATATATATATATATATATATATATATATATATATATATATATATATATATATATATATATATATATATATATATATATATATATATATATAATATAAAATATAATTATTAAATAATAGTATTAATCGTTTGTCGATTCGTTGGTATTTAAATAAGTGATTCAAACTTATGTGTTTTTAAAATAAATAAAAGCTCATTAATAGACTACGTAAACTTCAGACTAATTGAAAATACATTTACTATCTTATTTTGAATTTTAATTAATTTGTATATTCTAGATGGGATTGAGCTCGAATGACAGGTCAATTTTTATGATCGATATGAAATAAGTTTAAACTCGAAATTTTGATAAGTTCAAATTTTAACGTTGGTCCATAATTAAGTTTTATCAATTTTAAGTTTGATAAAAAAATACAATTAAAATACCCTAAGTTAAGTTTTAATACTCCGTATAGATTACTTGGAATTTAAAAATATATAATGGATTAACCTTTTTTGATCAGGTTTCAATCAGTTAATGACCAGGATAAATAAATGTATTTAATTTAAAAATATGAGATTGTTCTAAATATTTTTTTATTTAACTGTTTAGCAATAGACACGATCGGTAATTAGAATTCATAAATTTATGTGATGGCTTTACTATACCTTAGATATTTTTAAGTTCCTGCACGTTTATGATCCACTTGTATTACTATAATCCATATTATATTATTATTGTTAAAAATTATTAGTAATATATATAATTACATACAGACTCATGATTTCAATCATAAGGCACCTTCACCACTTCACTTTCTAAATTCATGTTTAATTCAAGAATCCTCACCCTAACCATTTCATCAAACCACCACCCTTTGTAGATCACCACAACATCAACCGAACACCATGATCGCTTGCTAATGCAACTCGTTTTCTGTTAAAACCAAAGCCTTTCTTGTTGGTTGTTCGATAACCATCCACTTCACACCCATCTACTTTAGTCGATCACCACATCTCAACCATTACCTCCACCATCCTTCTTGACAAGCACCAGCACCCTTTCCTATTTCTATTTCGTTGAACCTCCATCAATCTATCATCGATCACCACCTTCTACCACCTTGAATACTCTCTTTCATCTCTTTCTCTTTTCCTTCTTATTCATTGAATCAACTCAACTCTTGCCACCATCGGATACACCATGATCACCACCATCATCTTATTTCATTTTTCTGTTTCTTGATGAACACCATTCGCCACCATGAACAACCTCAACCATCGGAGACCACTTCACCACTCTTGAACCCACTTAACCCACATTCCTTTTATCTTCCTGTTTCGCGTATAAACACCAAGACCTCTCAAAACACAAACAACAACCGCCTGCTCAATTTTTCTTTCTTTTCGATCAAACATCCCAAACTCAAACCCATTTGGACAAATCACCATACAATCCACACCACCATCACTAAAGCTCGTCACTGTTTACAGCCCATCCCCGTCACCATCACACCATCACCATATTTTATTTCCTTCATTCTCGGTTGACGCTACTGTTATTTGTTTCTGTTGACAATGAAAACCCAACAACCATTATAAAGTGACTTCTACTGCTTCTGCTTTATTTCTCGCTGTTGGACTACAGCTGTACGCAACACTTTTATATTCCTATTTTTGTGATTTAGTGACAAGGATGATAGTGACTAATGGACTTCCAAAATCCTACCAGGTTTTCGTTAAATGGGGCTGTATATGGGCTTCAAGAATACCAAAATATTGGGCCATATAAAACCCACTTATTTCATACGGTTGGACTACTGCACCCTCATGTTTATCACCGCCACATTTTCGTTTCATTTCTGTTAGAATAAAGATAATAAAATAAATTAATAATACACAAGATAACGATAATGACAGTTAAACGATGGTGTTTATGATCGAAGAAGACGGTGGTGACAAGATGATTATGATCGGGAATATAGAGATGTCGTGATTTTTTTTTTATATTAGTGATGATAAAGGCAATGATTATGAGAAGTGATGATGTTGAGAATGACGGTGATGGTTTGATGACAATCGATGATGATCTCATGATGATGTACATGGGATGATGTATGATGTATGCGATGTTAATGATGATGGGTAAGCGAGGTAATGATGATTACGGGATGATTGGATTATGAAGACGATGATGATGGATACGGTAACCGTGAGGATTATTATGATGATACGAATGATATATGATGTCGATGATGAGGTTGATGACCCGTTGATGATGATAATGATGATGATGATGGTCGATGTTGATAACGGTGATGATGATCCATCGATTATGATGTTGATTATGGTATAAATCGACTAATATTATTATTGTTATTTATTATTATTATTATTATTATTATTATTATTATTATTATTATTATTATTAATATTATTATTATTAATATTTTTATTATTATTATTATTATTTTTATTATTATTATTATTATTTTTAAACTAACACTAAATATTAAAATTATGATTATTATGATTATTATTATTATTATTATTATTATTATCATTAGTATTAATAGGATTATCAAGATTATTATTATTATTATTATTATTATTATTATTATTATTATTATTATTATTATTATTATTATTATTATTATTACTACTACTACTATTATCATAGGTATTAGTATTATTATTAGTAGTATTATTATAAAGATTATTATTTTCATTATCATTATTATTAAACTTGTCATTTTTATTAAAAACTACTAATATTAACATTATTTTTATTATTATTATTATTATTATTATTATTATTATTATTATTATCATTTTTAGCATTTTATGAATATTAATATTACTTCTATGAAAATCACTATTATTATTAATTTTATGATTATTATTATTATTATTATTATTATTATTATTATTATTATTATTATTATTATTATTATTGTTATTATTATCATCATCATCATCATCATTATTATTATTAACATTAAAATTATTATTTTTAAAAATTATTTATCTAAAGTATACATAAAATAAATATAGTTAACTTATGAATGAAATATATAAATTACTAAAATAACAATTAATAATAATATAAATAAATTGTTCGAATACGATTATGTGTATTAATATATATACCTGATATAGGTTCGTGAATCCGAGGCCAACCTTGCATTGTTCAGTTCAGTCGTATGCATATTTTTACTACAAAATATCGTATTGTGAGTTCATTTGCTCCCTTTTACTCTTTACATTTTTGGGACTGAGAATACATGCGCTACTTTTACAACTGCTTTATTAAATGCTTTTGAAATACATTTTGAACTGCGAATACATAAAATGCTTTTATAAATGTTTGACGAGATAGACACAAGCAAAACATTCCTCGAATGAATTATGTGGACGTGATAATTGCCACAATTGATATGAATATTTTTCCCCTGATTATTATTGCTTGGTAACCTAAGAATTAGGGAACATCACTAATTTTGAGAATTAGTGCACGCCTAATTGAAGCGAATCCTAAAGGTAGCTACCGGGTTTAACACCCCCACCCAGAATGTTCACTAGACGGAAGGGCTAGTGGGCGTGGTGTTTAGTACTTCGAAGTTTATATGATTATTATACAGACGAGATGTTCTATTTTGGGGATATTATTATGTGCATTATATGTTAAGGTCGGTTACCAAGCCAAGCTATGAAAGCAATGAAAAGTGAATGTTAAGTATCGAGAGAATGATTTTATACACAGGTTATGTGTATGTTATTTTTGTGCACAAGATATGTGTACGATTACTAAGATTTATGAAAGATGATTTCGTACACGAGAAAGGTGTACTGTATTTAAAGGATATCGCATGTACATTACAGGTGGGTATAGGATTCGGGCCCATTTGTACCATGCATCATTTAAATATTGCGGTCTATCAAAATTATGAAATTTATTGTTTTATGATAAACTTATGAACTCACCAACCTTTTAGTTGACACTTTAAAGCATGTTTATTCTCAGGTATAAAAGAAATCTTCCGCTATGCATTTACTCATTTTAAAGACATTATTTGGAGTCGATCATCGCAATGGGACCAGATGTTGGTGACTTAATCCAGATGGATTAGGACGGGGTATGACATGTGGTATCAGAGCGGTGGTCTTAGCGAACCAGGTCTTGCATTAGTGTGTCTAACTGATAGTTGTTTAGATGCATTAGTGAGTCTGGACTTCGACCGTGTCTGCATGTCAAAAGTTTTGCTTATCATTTCTAGTCGAAAATCATCTGCTTATCATCCTTAAGAAATTACCTGCTTATCATTATTAGTCTAGACACGTCTTGCTATGTTAATTGCATAGGCAGTGTATAGATAAATTCATATCTTAGCGTATCTGTTATTGTTACCTTTGCCTGACAGTTTCCGTAGATTCCTCCGTAACGTATGGAATTTTAGTATTATATATGCATATGTAAATTATGTATTACAGGGTACTAATCTACATCCTATAATCTATTTCTTATCGAAAATCCTTCATCTGATCGTACGAGATGAATCCCTCAACCAGTTCGAATTCCTCGGATTCCGACAGCTATTCCGATATGGATATCCACCTGAGCTCCGAAAGCATGCGTCACTAGAATGAATCAACCAATCATTCATCCCCGATTCTTCTGATGGGTTCGTAGTCGATTTAATCAATGGAGACGTGAAGAAGGCGATCCCTTCCACTAACCGAATTCACCTTTCAGCGAAGAACCTGAAACACATACCGGCGAACCTGTTCGAAACACTATTTTCTCTCTCATTTCCAGAGTATATCGACAACATTACATTCTATCCACAATTCTAAACCTTATTCATCCGCTCGTTTCGACCGACAATCATCCCGGAATAATGAAAGAAGTCAACGAGCTTCGCGCCCGAGTTGTAGCCTTGGAAAATATAGTGCAAAACTTACCAGCTTCAGCAACATCACTGGCACCAACAGTACCACCAACAACCCAAGTTTCAACATCGCATGCTTCAACATCGCATGCTTCAACATCTCATTCGGTACCTCGAGTATAATCATCGTTCTACATGACGTTCTACATCATTTATCTTCGTTCGACATGGCGATTATGTAATCTCTAATGTTTTAGAGATTATATACTCTTGTTCTAACGGTAAATTGGATGAGTTAATATCATATTGACTCATTAAATCCATGATTACATCTGAAGAAAATATATATGTATATATATTTTCATAAAGATTGTAATTAAAAATTCTTTTGTACAAACTGTTAATGGTGAAAATATTTTAACGGGTAGGTAATACCCGAGGAATATTTAGATTTCACCTTAATAAGTTACACTATACATTCGTCGAAGCTGATTCAACAGTCATTTACTATCCTACTTACAACCACCGATATACGTATCCGTTCACCGCAGAATAACCATTTTCATTCAATTTCATATTTGGATTTTGACCTATCAGAATCCAACAAGTGGCATAATGAAGAAAACATATGACAAAATAAAATTTGTTAGAAACAGACAAATTAACTATGAGAAATTTTGTTAAGAATCCACACTAACTGTTCCTAGCTAACTGTTCCTAGCTAACTGTTAATTCCGTATTACTTTTTATATATCGCAATTTATTTATCGCATTTTATTTATCGCAATTTTAATTCTCGCAATTTTATTTATCGTAATTTAATTTCTGTTATTTATTTTATGCACTTTAAATATCGGGACACGTATACAAGGTTTTGACATATCATATCGACGCATCTATATATATATTATTTGGAATAACCATAGACACTCTATATGCAGTAATGCTGGAGTTAGCTATACAGGGTTGAGGTTGATTCTACAATAATATATATAGTTTGAGTTGTGATCGAGTCTGAGACATGTACACGGGTCACGATACATATTAATTAATTTGAATATTATATATTAAACTATATATGTATTATTGGACTGTTAACTGTGGACTACCAACACTGAACAATTAAAATGAATTAAAATATTGATTATAACATATGAAACTAAACAATTCTTCAAGTTTGCCACTTGATTTCATTTTAAACCTCATTTGTATCTTGACAATTAGAATCTATGTTCGAACCTTTCATGATTCTTGAAAACACCTCAATCGAGAGGATGAACCAACCGCACTTCATCTACGAAAAAAAGATTGATGCATATAGTTATGCACCTGAAAACTCTCGGAACCTGAGTAAACGTTTAACACGTATCTATGCTAATTCCTTTAGTGTTATTATTACCCAAAATAACTTAGTGATTCCTTTCAAAGTAGCAAATTTTGTCACAGCTCCAGCAAGTCAACTTCGACTTTTCGTTCGAAAAAACCTTATTAACACCTTGATATATACGTGTGCTCTTTTATTGTTACAGGGGAACCTTTTATATTCTACCATATTACCATCAGCATTTAATCATCTAAAAACACAATTCTCTTGAAACCACCTCGGATTGATAACTGATGATTCAGATATTGTAGCATTAAATGCAGAGGAAACGGAAAAAAATGTAGATAGTCCAAACGGCCAAAAGTTTGATGATAAAGAAGAGAGTATTGGGAACGCTCGATAGAAAATTTGGTACTGAAAAACAGATTGAGCAAACCATGAAGAAGACTAAGGTCAAAATACAAGGACCATACCATATATTCAAAGAATCCAGGTAATTCTGGATCCAATGAAACCTTCAACAAATATTTTGCTCCGTACTCATGTTAAAATATTTTGAAAAATCTTTCTTCATCAACCATCGAACTTAGAAATTCCAAAATATCATCATAAATATCTTCGATATTTCTGAAGATATTTTCATAAATATTCTCGTCCGAAATTATTTATCTCTTCGTGCTATCTATATTACATCATAAAGGAAACTACTTTAGTTTCTAAATTCCTCTAAAATTCGAGTTTGAATTATGAATGACTTTGAAGTAGTATTGGAAATTGATGCATGAGTTAGTATAATATAATGACACTTGATCAATGTGATTATATTACAGTAAGTCATGCTGAGTTTCTAATGAAACATGATGATTCACAAACCCTAACATCATTATGTGCCATGTACATGACTCTTACATTCTACCTAATCTCTAAACATATCAAGAATATATCTTCTTGATAGTTCTATCTTTTCTCTTGAATACTGGTAATTTAACCAATCAAGATCGTGCTATTAAAATTTCTCTCTTAGAACGTTAGTCATGTTAAAACGAAAACTTCATACCTACAAATTCTGGATCATTACTCGCTTTACTAGAGGTCAAGAAAAGAATAAAAAGGCAAAGAGCTCCAGAATATAAGAGAAAATATAAAGCTCAATCATAACACGGTGGTTACAAATCGTGGATATTAATACGAATAGCAATATAAAGACACGGTAGAATTAAGAATAGAATCACCCCAAGGTGATAGTGAAAGTAAACAGATTTTTCTGATGGAAGATTGAAGGGAAGAATGACATAAATGATAATTAGGAAAATATCAAGGATTAGAATTGGATTAGGCATTTTTTTTACAATCTTTTGGGTGTATGAACTAAGAAAGAAAGTATAGGAATGGTGAGAATAATGGAACGAAAGAGCTTAATTTATAATGGAAATATCAGACAGAGTAATCGAGATAGATCACCGTATTTAAGTATAGAGATCTTAATTTCCTTACTCGCCGAAGAATCAAATCCTTTAGATTTCGAAGATTTTCTTTAAATCTCTTGAATTCCGGAATTCAACCAAGGAAACATCAAAAGTTAAGACGTACCTTATTTTCTAAATTCAAACCATGACTACGTCAAAAGTTAAGACGAAACTTTATTTTTCTCATTTCACTATTTTGTGATAGCTTCACTAGTACTCTTCGAGTAATTGAATTATTTTATCCATAATACTCAATGATGATAAAACTCTATTTATCAACTCATATTCGTCATGAAAACATTTTTATTGTTAGCCATGATCACCTCACTCAAATTTCGGGACGAAATTTCTTTAATGGGTAGGTACTGTGACGACCCAGAAATTTTCGACCAAATTTAAACTTAATCTTTGAATGATTTCGACATGATAAGCAAAGTCTGTAATGTTAAGTCTCGGAAACTTTGGAACAGTTTACATGAATTCATTTGACCTTCGACTATTCCCGACGATTCACGAACCACTATCTGTAAATAAATACATATATATTTAAATGTATATATAAATTTGAAATAGAAACTTATATGAATTAATTCATTTGTGTAAATAAAATAAAAATATGATATTATGATAATTAATGTTTAAAACATATCTAAATATATATATATATATATATATATATATATATATATATATATATATATATATATATATATATATATATATATATATATATATAAAAAATATAATTATTAAATAATAGTAATAATCGTTTGTCGATTCGTTGGTATTTAAATAAGTGATTCAAACTTATGTGTTTTTAAAATAAACGAAAGATCATTAATAGACTACGTAACCTTCAGACTAATTGAAAATACATTTACTATCTTATTTTGAAATTTAATTAATTTGTATATTCTAGATGGGATTGAGCTTGAATGACAGGTCAATTTTTATGATCGATATGAAATAAGTTTAAACTCGAAATTTTGATAAGTTAAAATTTAAACGTTGGTCCATAATTAAGTTTTATCAATTTTAAGTTTGATAAAAAAAATACAATTAAAATACCCTAAGTTAAGTTTTAATACTCCGTATAGATTACTTGGAATTTAAAAATATATAATGGATTAACCTTTTTTGATCAGGTTTCAATCAGTTAATGACCAGGATAAATAAATGTATTTAATTTAAAAATATGAGATTGTTCTAAATATTTTTTTATTTAACTGTTTAGCAATAGACACGATCGGTAATTAGAATTCATAAATTTATGTGATGGCTTTACTATACCTTAGATATTTTTAAGTTCCTGCACGTTTATGATCCACTTGTATTACTATAATCCATATTATATTATTATTGTTAAAAATTATTAGTAATATATATAATTACATACAGACTCATGATTTCAATCATAAGGCACCTTCACCACTTCACTTTCTAAATTCATGTTTAATTCAAGAATCCTCACCCTAACCATTTCATCAAACCACCACCCTTTGTAGATCACCACAACATCAACCGAACACCATGATCGCTTGCTAATGCAACTTGTTTTCTGTTAAAACCAAAGCCTTTCTTGTTGGTTGTTCGATAACCATCCACTTCACACCCATCTACTTTAGTCGATCACCACATCTCAACCATTACCTCCACCATCCTTCTTGACAAGCACCAGCACCCTTTCCTGTTTCTATTTCGTTGAACCTCCATCAATCTATCATCGATCACCACCTTCTACCACCTTGAATACTCTCTTTCATCTCTTTCTCTTTTCCTTCTTATTCATTGAATCAACTCAACTCTTGCCACCATCGGATACACCATGATCACCACCATCATCTTATTTCATTTTTCTGTTTCTTGATGAACACCATTCGCCACCATGAACAACCTCAACCATCGGAGACCACTTCACCACTCTTGAACCCACTTAACCCACATTCCTTTTATCTTCCTGTTTCGCGTATAAACACCAAGACCTCTTAAAACGCCAACAACAACCGCCCGCTCAATTTTTCTTCTTTTCGATCAAACATCCCAAACTCAAACCCATTTGGACAAATCACCATACAATCCACACCACCATCACTAAAGCTCGTCACTGTTTGTAGCCCATCCCCATCACCATCACCATATTTTATTTCCTTCATTCTCGTTAATGCTACTGTCATTTGTTTCTGTTGACAATGAAAACCCAACAACCATTATAAAGTGACTTCTACTGCTTCTGCTTTATTTCTCGTTGTTAGACTACAGCTGTACACAACACTTTTATATTCCTATTTTTGTGATTTAGTGACAAGGATGATAGTGACTAATGGACTTCCAAAATCCTACCAGGTTTTCGTTAAATGGGGCTGTATATGGGCTTCAAGAATACCAAAATATTGGGCCATATAAAACCCACTTATTTCATACGGTTGGACTACTGCACCCTCATGTTTATTACCGCCTCATTTCCATTTCATTTCTGATAGAATAAAGATAATAAAATAAATTAATAATACACAAGATAACGATGATAACGGTTAAACGATGGTGTTTATGATCGAAGAAGACGGTGGCGACAAGATGATTATGATCGGGAATATAGAGATGTCGTGATTTTTTTTTTATATTAGTGATGATAAAGGCGATGATTATGAGAAGTGATGGTGTTGAGTATAACGGTGTTGGTTTGATGACAATCGGTGATGATCTCATGATGATGTACATGGGATGATGTATGATGTATGCGATGTTAATGATGATGGGTAAGCGAGGTAATGATGATTACGGGATGATTGGATTATGAAGACGATGATGATGGATACGGTAATCGTGAGGATTATTATGATGATACGAATGATACATGATATCGATGATGAGGATGATGACCCGTTGATGATGATAATGATGATGATGATGGTCGATGTTGATAACGGTGATGATGATCCATCGATTATGATGTTGATTATGGTATAAATCGACTAATATTATTATTGTTATTTATGTTTATTATTATTATTATTATTATTATTATTATTATTATTATTATTATTATTATTATAATTAAACTAACACTAAATTTTAAAATTATGATTATGATTATGATTATTATTATTATTATTATCATTAGTATTAATAGGATTATCAAGATTATTTTTATTATTATTATTATTTTTATTATTATTATTACTATTATCATAGGTATTAGTATTATTATTAGTAGTATTATTATAAAGATTATTATTTTCATTATCATTATTATTAAACTTGTCATTTTTATTAAAAACTACTAATATTAACATTATTTTTATTATTATTATTATTATTATTATTATTATCATTTTTAGCATTTTATGAATATTAATATTACTTCTATGAAAATCACTATTATTATTAATTTTATGATTATTATTATTATTATTATTATTATATTATTATTATTATTATTATTATTTTTTTTTTTTTTATTATTATCATCATTATTATTAACATTAAAATTATTATTTTTAAAAATTATTTATCTAAAGTATACATAAAATAAATATGGTTAACTTATGAATGAAATATATAAATTACTAAAATAACAATTAATAATAATATAAATAAATTGTTCGAATACGATTATGTGTATTAATATATATACCTGATATAGTTTCATGAATCTGAGGCCAACCTTGCATTGTTCAGTTCAGTCGTATGCATATTTTTACTACAAAATATCGTATTGTGAGTTCATTTGCTCCCTTTTACTCTTTACATTTTTGGGACTGAGAATACATGCGCTACTTTTACAACTGCTTTATTAAATGCTTTTAAAATACATTTTGAACTACGAATAAATGAAATGCTTTTATAAATGTTTGACGAGATAGACACAAGCAAAATATTCCTCGAATGAATTATGTGGACGTGATAATTGCCACCATTGAATTATGTGGACGTGATAATTGTAACAATTGATATGAATATTTTTTCCCTGATTATTATTGCTTGGTAACCTAAGAATTAGGGAACATCACTAATTTTGAGAATTAGTGCACGCCTAATTGACGCGAATCCTAAAGGTAGCTACCGGGTTTAACACCCCCTCCCAGAATGTTCACTAGACGGAAGGGCTAGTGGGCGTGGTGTTTAGTACTTCGAAGTTTATATGATTATTATACAGACGAGATGTTCTGTTTTGGGGATATTATTATGCGCATTATATGTTAAGGTCGGTTACCAAGCCAAGCTATGAAAGCAATGAAAAGTGAATGTTAAGTATCGAGAGAATGATTTTATACACAGGTTATGCGTATGTTATTTTTGTGCACAAGATATGTGTACGATTACTAAGATTTATGAAAGATGATTTCGTACACGAGAAAGGTGTACTGTATTTAAAGGATATCGCATGTACATTACAGGTGGGTATAGGATTCGGGCCCATTTGTACCATGCAGCATTTAAATTTTGTGGTCTATCAAAATGATGAATTTTATTGTTTTATGATAAACTTATGAACTCACCAACCTTTTGGTTGACACTTTAAAGCATGTTTATTTTCAGGTATGAAAGAAATCTTCCGCTGTCCATTTGCTCATTTTAAAGACATTATTTGGAGTTGATCATCGCAATGGGACCAGATGTTGGTGACTTCGTCTAGATGGATTAGGACTGGGTATGACAAAGCCCAAGTGTAAAAGTTGTTCATCTCGTTCACGGCTACGTGATGGTTATTGTGGTAAGCTCTAAATCCGATTTTCATTATTGGATTTGATATTCAATGTTAGGGTTTTGATTGTGTGTCCTTGAATAAGACCCACTAGTTGATAAATGGATGATTAAGCTAGTAAATGGTGTTAATAACTATTGTTGGTAGGTTTTGGGTTGGTTGATGAAATTGATTAGTTGATAATCATGTTCGAGTGTTGGTATCACTAGTAACTTAGGTTATAAGTGATTATTTGTGTAAGCTTGCAAAAATGATGTTTTGACTTGAGATTAGGTCAAAATGGGTTTTGGTGTCAAATGATGCAAGTAATGTGTTTTGATGATGAAAACCTTGGGTAAATGGGTTGTTGGAACATAATCACTAGTCGATTGTGATTATGGGTGTTTCGGGTAAGATTTGACTTGGTCAAGTGGAAGTAAGTGCAAACGGGTCAATATTGCACTTATTGGTGTTTTGGGCATAAGCTAGAGTGTTTAGCTTATTTGTTTGTAGATTACCTAGGTGATTTGCATTTGGACGTTTAGGAGCTCAAGCGGGATTGCTTTTCAAGTAATCGAGGTGAGTGGAATATTTATACGCTTATGTATATAATTTGGTTGCTTGTATGCGTCGTGGTAAGTGACATCCATTAGGATTCACTTTTCGTGGACCACAATTGAGTTAGGAAAAAATAGTGAGTGATATCCGTGTGGATAGCTCTTTGTTGGCTATATTTATTTTGTGTATGTGGCGAGTTATAAACGTTTGACCTATCGCTCTTTGTCGGCCACGTGTGTATGTGTGTGTTTGGAATGTGGTGAGTGATATCCGAAAGGAATGACTCTTTGTCGACCACGATTGGGGGTGAGCATGTGACAAGTGATTAACGTTTGACCTATCGCTCTTCGTCGGTTACATGTGAGTATTTGGTTATGTGGCGAGTGATTAATGTTTGACCTATCGCTCTTCGTCGGCCACATGTGTGTTTGGGTAAGTGGCGAGTGTTATCCGTTTAGGGATTCACTCTTCGTCGTCCACTTATCGTAGGCTGGTAAGCGGTTTCTCTTTTTGTCGGTCATCCTTGTGATTGAGGTAAGTGTTAACGTTTCGGTTACACTTTTTGTCGGCCTCATGGCGCGTAGTGATGAGTGGTTAATGATATTGACCTACCGCTCTTCGTCGGTCACGTACGCGTTGCTATGGTTGGTGAGTGGTTAACGTATTTGACCTACCGCTCTTCTTCGGCCACCATCGAGTTGAATGTCAACATGGTGTATATTGGGTTTTGTAGGTTCTATTAGCATTGTACGTATGATTATTCATTTATTCGTTTATTCGTTTATTGTGGTTTGCTAATGATATTGCGTTGTTTGTGTAGGTGTATGCAAGTGATTGAATTATGTATATATGCGTATAAGTATTGCATTCACTAAGCATTAGCTTACCCTCTCGTTGTTTACATTTTTAGGTTCGGTGGCGGACGTGGCAAGGGTATGCTCGGGACTAGATGATTTTTCCCCTTTTGAAGCTTGCTTGGATTATATTTTGGATTCGGCCTAGGATTTGGGTAGTTTATCCCCAAACATCATGCTTGTAATTTGTTTGGAACTTAAACTCTTTTGGGTCGAAATTGCTACATAAACGTAATTTGGGTCGTTGTGGGTCCGGTGTTGTAAAACTCGTTTTGATTATGGAAATCTCTTAATTATAATTATTATAATGTATTGTGAAAGGGTTTTCGTGTAAAAGCGTCGGGAAGCGGGATTTCCGCCCGCGTGATTTGAAAAAAACTGAGCAGGAACTTTTAGTACATTTGGACGCCGTCCAAAAGTCTTGGACGCCATCCAGCCCTTAAGAACTGGATGCCGTCCAGGTAACTGGACGCCGTCCAGATGAACTGTCACAGAAATTTTTTTTAAGGCGTGTGTTTGGATGGATAACGGGTTGGGTCATTACATGACCGAAACTCGGAATGCAAAGTAATCATAGATTTCAACCTAGAGAACATATGTTGGTCAATAAATGTCTAACAGGCTAGGTCGTGTCATAGTGTATCATAATCCTAATGCTCGAGACCAACATGCAAAAGTTAACAAAAGTCATCTCAAAAGTCAACCTCACCCAATATGATCTTTAAATCTATACATGTTTATTATCATAGTATAAGTCTTGATAATTGAACGAATTTATAGTTTATCAAACTCAAATTATTATTTATTTCATGAGCTATATTATATTTGAATTATCATGGCAATCGAAAATATTTTATTATTTCACATATTTTTCCAATACTTGTAAAATCAGATTATAGTGTTTATAAAGCTTTAAAACATGATAAGACAGTCAACTTTGACAATTGTTCAACAAAACGAGACGTGCTTTATATAGAAATTCATTTACTCGATTAATAATATTTGAAAATTCAATTTATCAATCTCATAGACAAGTTGTTTAAATATTAATTTACAGTTTCAAACACAATTTTAATTAACGTTAACCATAATTCAGTTGACCATATCTTTTAATCCGTTCATCGAAATCACGCGATTTCTAAATGAAAAGTTAATAATTTTTTGCCAGCTTTCCAAAAAAATGCATATCATATACTTTATATCAGTAACATATGTATCAAATTCGTGATTCATCATAAACTATCTAACGACAAAACTAAAGTATACAAGCATGCATAAACATATATTCTCGAGCACTAGACATGGATACACTATAAATATATAAAAGATAAGATGTGAATGCTCACGTATCAATATTGTGATTCAATATTGTAGGAAAATACGTAGACTCAACGGAAATAATAAACACTAGATTGACCTCATGAGCTATACCCCGAACCATACCCATAACCTCCATAGCTATAACCCATAATTTTCTTAGCTCCATCCCGCTCAAAAAATCCGTTTTGGAAACATGCGAGCAGAACTTCGTCGTAGTATTTTATGTATAAATAATAATAATGCTAATACTACTAATAATAAGATTAATAATAATATTAATCTTAATAATATAAATAATAATAATTAATAATAAAATAAATACGGAGTAATATGAAGATCAGAGGAAGAAGTGTGCAACAAATGAACCAAAAACGTCGAATTTTATAGACTTGAGCCACCAAACCTCCCCATGCGATCGCATGGGGATTGAGCCTTAAGGCCATGCGATCGCATGGTGGCTTCTCCCAGCTCACATCGCATTATAAATCTTACCGACATCTATATTATACATATATATATTTATTTAATATATAATATATTTAATATTTAGAATTAATTAAATATTATATTATATTCTCGTGCATAGTTGATTTGTAATTTTAGCACCGATGAATTGTACGTTGACGCTCGACTTACGTGCCAGTTCCGGTTTTTCGAACGTCGTTTCGTACGCTTCGAAAACTTGTACTTTACGTTTCGCGACACGTACCTTTATCAATAATTAGATTTATTTCACCAATAATTATACTCCATGAAATGTAACTTATACATTTGAATGTTTTGGTCATTTACTTCTATAAATCGACGACTTGTTATATATCCATATGATAATTTAAATCAAAACGTTTTGTATCTAGTTAATATTATATTTAATCACTTTGCAAATATATATATATATATATATATATATATATATATATATATATATATATATATATATATATATATATATATATATATATATATATATATATATATATATATATATATATATATATTCTCAAAGAAAAATATAATTTTGTACATATTATATAGGATTGAAATATTTATTTAATAATATTATATTTTAGTTTTTCAAAAATAATTATATTTCAACATTACAGACTTTGCTTATGGTGTCGGAAACATTAAATCATTTAAAGATAAAGTTTAAATTTGGTCAAAAATTTCCTGGTTGTCACAGTACCTACCCGTTAAAGAAATTTCGTCCCGAAATTTGGTTGGGATGGTCATGGATGACAATAAGTAAGTTTTCATGACTCATACGAGTTGAAAATTAGAGTTTTATCATTATTGAGTAATATGGATAAAACAAATTGTTTATGCGAAGTGTACGAGTGAAGTTATCACAAATGAGTGAAATGAGTAAATGAAGGTTTGTCTTAACTGGTGACGTAGTCACAGTTGATTTTCGGAATTCAAGGGATTTAGAAAAAATCTTAGTAATAAGATTTGATTCTTCGGTAATTAAGGAGATAGGATCCTCTTTGATTAAATGCGATAATCTGTTTTGATTGCTCTGTCGGATATTTCACTATAAATCCACCCTCTTCATTTCCTTATTTTCCACAGCTCATACCTTTTATTCTTTCTCCCTCAATTCATATTTTAAAGCATTCGTCAATATGCTCCATCCAGTTCTGGTTCTTGATATACTCCTAACTTTCATATCTATCATTCTTCTTTTTCATCTACCGCCGGAAGAATCTATTCACTTCTACTATACTCTTGGTTTTATAGTGTTTTTAGTTCTCCTGTGTCTTTATATTGCTATACGCATCGATATACACGGTTTGTAATTTCTAGGTTGTTGTTGGGTTCTATATCTCCCCTTATATTTCGATGTCCCTGCTTCCGTCTTTCTATAATCATTGACATCCACAGTTAATGTTCTCTCTTATTTGCTGCGATTTATACTCCCATTTATATTTCGAAGCTTCGCGCTTTTGTTTTCTTCTTCCCGACTTCAAATCAAGCGAATAATGGTCCAAAATTCGTAGGTATGGAGTTTCGAATGAACATAACTAATGTTCTAAGAGAGAGATTGTAATAGCACGATCTTGATTGGTTAAATTACCAGAATTCAAAAGAAAAGATAGAACTACCAAGAAATTATGTTCTTGATATGTTTATATACTAGATAGAGTGTATTAAGTCGTGGCACATGATGAAGTTATGATCTGTGAATCATCACGTTCCATTAGAAACTCAGCATGACTTACTGTAATATAATCACGTTGATCAAGTGTCATTATATTATACTAACTCATGCTTCAGTTCCCAACACTACTTCAAAACATTCATACTTTAAATTCGAATTTTTCAGAATTTAGAAACTAAAATAGTTTCTTTTATGATGTAACGCATAAATCGCGAAGAGATAAATGATTTCAGGTAAGAATAGTTATGAAAATATCTTCAGAAATATCGAGGATATTTATAATGAAAGATATGATGATATCTTAGAATTTCTAATATCGAAAGATGATAAAGAAGATTTGTCCGTAAAGGTTTAGAGTCGGGAGCAAGGTATTCGTTAATGACTTCAGCAGATATTGAATTGTGACGACCCGAAAATTTCGACTAATTTCAAACCGAACTCTCGATATGATTTAATTATTTTGACACGATAAGCAAAGTCTGTAATACTGAGTCTCAAAATTTTGGAACTATATTCATGTAATCAATTACCTTTGACCGCGCTCGACGATTCACGAACAATTGTTGTAAATAAATTTGTGACCAAATATATATATATATGATTTTTGTACATAAATAATATACTATGTATATTGTGAATATGTTATAGGAATACTACATAACTAATAATATGTAATACATTATGTGTAATTACAAGTTGAAATTATAATTGCTAGGTTAATATTATTATCAGTATTTTATTTTAATATTTGCATCATTAATATTATATAAGTATGAAATTCGATAAGTATAAGTTGTTATATTGTTAATATTATTATTATCATTAATAAAAATAATAAATTTATAACTAATAATATTAATGATACCAATAATAATATTAATATTGTTATTATTATGATCTGTATTAAAATCAGTGTTAGAAATATTATTATTATCAGTAAATAGTATATAGAAATGAAAGTTGATATATATAAATTGATATAGTATTATAATTTGTTATATTATTATTAATAATATTATTGTTGTACATTTTATAGTAATTACTATCATTGTCATTAGTAATAATAGTATTACTAGTACTACTATACTTGTATTACTATTAGTTATAATATTAAGAGTATTATTAATATAATTATATTTATTAAAAGATTAATTATAATCTATAAATAAAAAATATATATAAAAATTAGAGAAATTCAAATAAAAATATATAAAAAAAATATATGAATACCAATATATATATATATATACAGTTATATATAAATACATATACATAATACGGTTATATATATGTATACAAATATTTACACAGATATATATGTATATGTGTAAATACAGTTTGATATATATATATATATATATATATATATATATATATATATATATATATACTCCATATACAAACACACAAAAATCTGTATTCTGTTACATATCGTTTTCTTTCTATTGGAAATTGATTCCAATCTATACAAAACAAAGGTGTTAGATATCAAAGTCTTCAATTCGTACGATTCTGTTGAATTAAGCTATCTGCTTTAATCTTTTCATTCATCTACTACATACCACTCGTACTTCCTGTCTGCTATTGTTACACGTCTCAATCCAGTCTCAATGCAAAAAAATTTAGGACCAAATATAAGTGTTATATCTCATTCATTTACCAAGACACACCCAATTATCACTGCAATTCAATAATTAAACAGAACATAAAAGATAGTACTCTGTTCTTACACTTTTCAACCATCACTTCGCCAACCTTCACCACCTTATGAAACCCACTTCTAATCACCACCTTAGCTCCACCACCAAACGAGACACCAAGAACCACTATCGTGAGCACCACCTCCCTTGAACCGCCACTATCTATTCTCTCTTCCTCATCGTATTTTGTTTTTCTGCTGTTGTTGTTATTAACAACCACAGCTGAATTTTTTTATTACTCCTGTTGCAGCCTAAACCCACCCATACCACCACGATAATCATCATAAAATCACAACTAAAATGATAACCCACCTGCTGCTACTACGCTTGTATTATACTTCCTAGTTCCTCTTCTTTCGCGATGGTTAAAGCAACATTGCTGTGTTCCTTTCTTCTAAAAATATCAAGAATAATATTATATATGTTTAAAGTTTTAATGAGTTATCGATTTAGTTATAGAGTATTCATTTATATAGCATTATCAATGTTCAAGTGGGACAAAGCATAATTTGTGGCCGACACTTATATATTAAAAAGGAAGAGGGGCCAACAACGATTCAAGAGTAGAGCACGCCGACACATTAATCTTATTTGCTGCATTCACGTTTTAAAAAAATAAAATAAAGAAGGAAACCGAATTAGTTCCTTTCGTTTGGGGCCACCATATATTTTTTTAATTAGGCCGTCATTTATGGAATTGGATATCATGATTCAATTCTTAATTGGGGTAATGAGCTGTAAAGGAGTTGGGATATATAAATAAATAATGCACGCTGTATTGAATCGATCAACGGTTTTTTTCTTTTTTTTTCCGAATGATTTTGATGATGATGAGTACGATGATGATGCTTTGGTGATGCTATGTAACGATGATGATAAACCAAAGAATTGACTATTTTCTCGCTGCTACGTTTACCTTGTCTATTCGAAACCCACGAGACTCATCTGATAAATCATTGTTGCTTGTTTTTGATCCTAATCGAATTAAACAAAAAACGAAACTCTCCAACTCTTTTGCTACTGGACTGGATTGTCTTGTGGATTCAACAAGTGGATTAGTATATCGGGCTTAATATTTATTGTTGGGCTGGAAGGAAAATTGGGCCAGATAGTAGATATGGCTGCGAAGTAGCTGGATGATGAATACGGGTTAAAAAGATTTATTACGTGAATTAAAACATAATGTAATATATAGAGGAACGGTTTGGGTGAGTGGCACGTTAACGAGAGGTCATAGGTTCGAGCCTGGACAGAGGCATATTTTTTTAGGGAAAGCTTTTAAGGTAGTTTTAATTATTATTATTATTATTATTATTATTATTATTATTATTATTATTATTATTATTATTATTATTATTATTATTATTATTATTATTATTATTATTATTGTTATAATAATTGTTATCATTTCCTAACACTTAGAAGTATAATTATTATTATCATTAAGTACTATTATTATTATTATTATATTATTATTATTATTATTATTATTATTATTATTATTATTATTATTATTATTATTATTATTATAGTTATTATTATTATTATTACTAGTAGTAGTATTATTGTTACTAATATGATTTTAAGACTATTATTATTATTATTATTATTATTATTATTATTATTATTATCTTCTATTATCACTAATAGTTGTATTATTATTATTATCATTATGATTAGGATTATTAATATGAAAATAATACAAGTTATCATTATTTTAGTATTAGTATCACTTTTATAACTATTAATATAATTAGTATTTTTATTAAACAAAAGTATCGTTATTAACAATATCATTATTATCATTATTAATATTATCATTTTAATAAGGTTATTATTAATAGTAAATCAGTAATATCAAAACTATCATTTTTAAACAAATAAATATTTTGTATATAAAACATATGATTTACATATATATTAATATTCTATATATAAAACATATTAACATTACATATATAAAAACTTACATACAACAAATTAAGTATTTTAATATAATACTAAATATATATAAATATCAAAATAACTATATTAATCACTTTAAATACATATATAAAATAAATATATACAACATATAATTTAAGATATAAAATAAAGTATATGTTTTTAAAATGGAATCTAGTATAAATCTTATATAACTACAAAATATATATAAATAATATATATTAATAAATGAAATTTTGAGATTTCAATTATATGTTTTAATATATATATATATATATAATTGATATAGGTTCGTGAATCCGAGGCCAACCCTGCATTGTTCAATGTCGTCATATGTATTTTTACTACAAAATACAGTATTGTGAGTTTCATTTGCCTTTTTACCCTTTATATTTTTGGGCTGAGAATACATGCGCAACTTTTATAAATGTTTGACGAAATAGACACAAGTAATCAAAACTACATTATATGGTTGGATTATTAAACCGAATATCGCCCCTTCAAGTCTGGTAACCTAAGAATTAGGGAAATGGCCCCTAATTAACGTGAATCCTAAAGGTAGATCTATCGGGCCCAACGAGCCCCATCCAGGGTATGGATGCTTTAGTTCTCGAGGTATTATTTAGTATATTAGCTGCGCACTGTATACTGGGGGATATTCTATATGCATCATGTTAAGGTCGGTTACCAGGTGTTCAATCCATATGAATGATTTTTATCTCTATGCAGTTTGCGAAATGCCTGATACGAGAATGATGTTTATGAAAATGAAATCTTGTGGTCTATTATACTATCTGAAATAATTATTTATGATAAACTAATGAACTCACTAACCTTTTGGTTGACTCTTTAAAGCATGTTTATTCTCAGGTGCCAAAGAAATCTTCCGCTGTGCATTTGCTCATTTTAAAGATATTACTTGGAGTCATTCATGGCATATTTCGAAAGGCGTTGCATTCGAGTCATTGTGTTCATCAAGATTATTATTAAGTCAATTATAGTTGGATAGTGGATCTAATGAAATGGTATGCATGCCTGTCAATTTTCGATGTAAAGAAAGTTTATCTTTTAAAAACGAATGCAATGTTTGTAAAATGTATCATACAGAGGTCAAATATCTCGTGATGTAATCAACTATTATGGATCGTTTGTAATCGATATGGACTTCCTCCAGATGGATTAGGACGGGTTATGAAAGTTGGTATCAGAGCTGGTTTAAGCTGTGTCGTCGGCTTAATCGTAGAGGGGATTCTCACAGTGTTGCCTGTGACGAAGCATTGGCTCTTACTCCTCGCGATCCGAATATGGTTGGTTTTGCCGAGAGGCAGGGCCGTAAAATCAGTGTCTGAGGTACGCTCAGTGGTCACCAGGCGGTTAGCTGGGAAGGTACTGAGTGGGATGCGTCCCCACTAATGAAAGTTGGTATCAGAGCGGTGGTCTTAGCCAACCAGGTTTGCATTAGTGTGTCTAACTGATAAGTCGTTAGGATACATTAGTGAGTCTGGACTTCAACCGTGTCTGCATGTCTAAAGTTTTGCTTATCATTTCGTGTCGAAAATCATCTACTTATCATCCTTAGGAAATTACCTGCTTATCATTCTTAGTCTAGACACTTCTTATTGCATTGATTGCATGAATAGTATAGAGACAAAATTCGTATCTTAGCGTGTCTGCTAATCCATATCTTAGCGTATTTGTTATTGTAGACTTTGTCTGACACGTTTCCTTAATTTCCTCCGTAATCTACGGGATCTTCTGTACTATACATAGATATTCTATGTAATTAGAATATCATCCGATATCCGAAAATCATTTCATAAAATCCTTTACCTAACCGTACAAGATGAATTCCGCAACCAGTTCAAGTTCGTCAGATTCCGATAACTATTCCGATATGGATTTTCACTCGAGCTTCGAAAGTAGTGTAACCGGAATGGATCAACCGATTAGCCATCATCTATTCTGGATGAATTGGGGCTGGGTTCGTAGCCTCCTCAATCATTGGAGACAAGAAGAAGGTGATCCTTTTCATCCACCACATTGCCCTCTTGGCGAAGAACCTAAAGCACTTACCGGCGAACCTGTCCGAAACACCATTTTCTCTCTCATTTCCAGAGTATTTCGTCAAGATTATATACTATACCAAATTCTAGATCATATTTATCCGCTCGTCCGAACCGACAATCACCCCAGTGTAATAGAAGAAGTCAACGAGCTTCGCGCTCGGGTAGTGGCTTTGGAGAATATGGTGCAAAGGTTACAAACACCAGCAGCATAACCAGTACCACCATCACCAACGCCAACAGTACCATTACCACCACCACCACCACCAACAACCGCATCGCAAACCTCAACTTCACAATCTGTCACACGAACATCAACGTCATACGCACCATAGATACCAAGGAGTACCAACAACAATGAACGATGAAGTATTAATTCATAACTTCATTGAAGAAATATTCTGCGAAGAATATGTCGTTTCTAAAAGTTTTAGAGATTATTTATTCTAGCTCAAACCGAAAATCAAATGAGTTTAATATCAAATTGACTCATTAAATCCATAATTACATCTGAAGAAAATATATATGTATATATATTTTCATAAAGATTGTAATTGAAAATTCTTTCGTACAAACTGTTAACGATGAAAATATTTTAACGGGTAGGTAATACCCGGGGAATATTTAGATTTCACATTAATAAGTTACACTATACATTCTTCGAATCTGATTCAACAGCCATTTACTATCCTACTTACATCCACAGATATACGTATCCGTTCACCGCAGAATAACCATTTTCACTCAATTTCATATTAGATTTTGACTTATCAGAATCCAACAAGTGGCATAATGAAGAAAACATTGGACAAAATAAAATTTGTTAGAAACAAACGAATTAACTATGAGAAATTCTATTAAGAATCCACGCTAACAAAATCCTAGCTAACTGTTCCTAGCTAACTGTTAATTCCTTAATTACATTTTATTTATTACAATTTATTTCTCGCAATTTTATTTATCGTCATTTAATTTCTGTTATTTATTTTACGCACTTTAAATATCGGGACACGTATGCAAGGTTTTGACATATCATATCGACGCATCTATATATATTATTTGGAATTACCATAGACACTCTATATGCAGTAATGTTTGATTTAGCTATACAGGGTTGAGGTTGATTCTACAATAATATATATACTTTGAGTTGTGATCGAGTCTGAGACATGTACACGGGTCACGATACGTATTAATTAATTCGAATATTATATATTAAACTATATATGAATTATTGGACTGTTAACTGTGGACTATCGACTGTGGACTAATAACATTGGACAATTAAAATGAATTAAAATATTGATTATAACTTATGAAACTAAACATTTCTTCAAGTTGCCACTTGATTTCATCTTAAACCTCATTTGTATCTTGACGATTACAATCTGCGTTCAAACCTTTCATGATTCTTAAAAACACCTCAATCGAGAGGATGAACCAACCGCACTTTATCTACGGAAGAAAAGATTGATGCATATAGTTATGCACCTGAAAAACTCTCGGAACCTGAGTAAACATTTAACATGTATCTGTGCTAGATCCTTTAGCATTATTATTACCCAAAATATCTTTACAATCCCTTTCAAAGTAGTAAATTTTGTCACAGCTTCAGCAAGTCAACTTCGACTTTTCGTTCGAAACAACCTTATTATAACCTTGATATATATGTGTACTCTTTTATTATTACCGGGGAACTTTTTATATTCCACCATATTACCATCAGCGTTTAATCATCTAAAAACACAATTCTCCTGAAACCACCTCAGATTGATAACCGATGATTCAGATATCGTAACATTAAATGCAGAGGAAACAGAAAAATTGTAGATGGTCTAAACGGCCAAAAGTTTGATGATAAAGAAGGGAGTGTTAGGAACGCTCGATAGAAAATTTGGTACTGAAAAACAGATTGAGCAAACCATGAAGGAGACCAAGGCCAAATACAAGGACCATACCATATATTTAAAGAATCCAGGTAATTCTGGATCCGATAAAACCTTCAACGAATATCTTGCTCCGTATTCATTTTAAAATCTTGCGGAAAATCTTTCTTCATCAACCATCGAACTTAGAAATTCCAAAATATCATCATAAATATCTGTGATATTTCTGAAAATATTTTTCATAAATATTCTCGTCCGAAATTATTTATCTCTTCGTACTATTTATATTACATCATAAAGGAAACTACTTTAGTTTCTAAATTTCTTTAAAATTCGAGTTTGAAATATGAATGATTTTGAAGTAGTGTTGGAAATTGATGCATGATTTAGTATAATATAATGACGTCAGACCAACGTGGTTATATTACAGTAAGTCATGCTGAGTTTCTAATGAAACGTGATGATGGTTCACAGTATATCATACCATCATCATGTGTCATGTTACGTAACTCTTTCATTCTGCTTAACTTCTAAACATATCAAGAAAATATATTCTTGATAGTTCTATTCTCAGTGATTCTGGTAATTTACAAATCAAATCGTGCTATTACGTTCTTTCTTGTTTAGAACATTAAGTTCATTCGAAACTCCATACTTACGAATTCCGGACCGTTACTCGCTTTACTAGAGGTCGAGAAGAGAATAAAAAGGCAAAGAGCTCCGAAACATAAGGGAAGATATAAAACTCGACAACAACACAGAAATCACAAACCGTGTACATTAATACGAATAGCAATATAAATACACGGAAGTATGATAAACATAATAACCCCAAGAGCGAAGTAGAAGTAAACATATTCCTCCGGTGGTAGATGAAAAAGGAGAATGATCGATATGAAAGTCCGGAATATATCCAGAATTAAAACTGGATGAAGCATATTGACTGATGATTGAAAGTATGAATTAAAATATAGAAAATGGGAGTGGTGGGAAGTAATGGAACGGAAGAAGTTCATTTATAGTGAAAATACCAGATAAAGTAATCGAGACAGATGATCGCATTTAATTATAGAGATCTTAATTTCCATAAATCCCGAAGAATCAGATCTTATAGATTTCCAAGATTTTCTTTTAAATCCCTTGAATTTCGGAATTCAACCAAGACAACATCAAAAGTTAAGATGCACCTTATTTTCTAAATTCAACCATGACTAGTCAAAAGTTATGATGAAACATGTCTTTCTCATTTCACTATTTAGCGATAGCTTCATTCGTACTCTTCGAGTAATTGAATTATTTTATTCCAATTACTCAATGGTGATAAAACTCTATTTATCAACTCATATTCATCATGAAAATATTCTTATTGTTAGTCATGACGACCTCGATCAAATTTCGGGATGAAATTTCTTTAACGGGTAGGTACTGTGACTACCCGAAAAATTTCGACTAATTTTAAACCGAACTCTCGATATGATTTAATTATTTTGACACGATAAGCAAAGTCTGTAATACTGAGTCTCAAAATTTTGGAACTATATTCATGTAATCAATTACCTTTGACCGCGCTCGACGATTCACGAACAATTGTTGTAAATAAATATGTGAACAAAATATATATATATATATATATATATATATATATATATATATATATATATATATATATATATATATATATATATATATATATATATATATATATATATATATATATATATATATATATATATATATGATTTTTGTACATAAATAATATACTATGTATAATGTGAATATGTTATAGGAATACTACATAACTAATAATATGTAATACATTATGTGTTATTACAAGTTGAAATTATAATTTCTAGGTTAATAATATTATCAGTATTTTATTTTAATATTTGTATCATTAATATTATATAAGTATGAAATTCGATAAGTATAAGTTGTTATATTGTTAATATTATTATTATCATTAATAAAAATAATAAATTTATAACTAATAATATTAATGATACCAATAATAATATTAATATTGTTATTATTATGATCTGTATTAAAATCAGTGTTAGAAATATTATTATTATCAGTAAATAGTATATAGAAATGAAAGTTGATATATATAAATTGATATAGTATTATAATTTGTTATATTGTTATTAATAATGTTATTATTGTACATTTTATAGTAATTACTATCATTGTCATTAGTAATAATAGTATTACTAGTACTACTATACTTGTATTACTATTAGTTATAATATTAAGAGTATTATTAATATAATTATATTTATTAAAAGATTAATTATAATCTATAAATAAAAAATATATATAAAAATTAGAGAAATTCAAATAAAAATATATATAAAAATATATATGAATATCAATATATATACAGTTATATATAAATACATATACATAATACGGTTATACATATGTATACAAATATTTACACAGATATATATGTATAAGTGTAAATACAGTTTGATATATATATATATATATATATATATATATATATATATATATATATATATATATATATATATATATATATACTCCATATACAAACACAGAAAAATTTGTATTCTGTTACATATCGTTTTCTTTCTATTGCAAATTGATTCCAATCTATACAAAACAAAGGTGTTAGATATCAAAGTCTTCAATTCGTACGATTCTATTGAATTAAGCTATCTGCTTTAATCTTTTCATTCATCTGCTACATACCACTCGTACTTCCTATCTGATATTGTTACATGTCTCAATCCAGTCTCAATGCAAATAAATTTAGGACTAAATATAAGTGTTATATCTCATTCATTTACCAAGACACACCCAATTATCACTGCAATTCAATAATTAAACAGAAAATAAAAGATAGTACTATGTTCTTGCACTTTTCAACCATCACTTCGCCAACCTTCACCACCTTATGAAACCCACTTCTATTCACCACCTTAGCTCCACCACCAAACGAGACACCAAGAACCACTATCGTGAGCACCACCTCCCTTGAACCGCCACTATATTTTCTCTCTTCCTCATCGTATTTTGTTTTTATGTTGTTGTTGTTATTAACAACCACAGCTGCATTTTTTCTTACTCCTGTTGCAGCCTAAACCCACCCAGACCACCACGATAATCATCATAAAATCACAACTAAAATGATAACCCACCTGCTGCTACTATGCTTGTATTATACTTCCTAGTTCCTCTTCTTTCGCGATGGTTAAAGCAACGTTGTTGTGTTCCTTTCTTCTAACAATATCAAGAATAATATTATATGTGTTTAAAGTTTTATTGAGTTATCGATTTAGTTATAGAGTATTCATTTATATAGCATTATCAATGTTCAAGTGGGACAAAGCATAATTTGTGGCCGACACTTATATATTAAAAAGGAAGAGGGGCCAACAACGATTCAAGAGTAGAGCACGCCGACACATTAATCTTATTTGCTGCATTCACGTTTTAAAAAAAATAATAAAGAAGGAAACTGAATTAGTTCCTTTCGTTTGGGGCCACCATATATTTTTTTAATTAGGCCGTGATTTATGGAATTGGATATCATGATTGAATTCTTAATTGGGGTAATGAGTTGTAAAGGAGTTGGGATATATAAATAAATAATGCACGCTGTATTGAATCGATCGACGGTTTTTTTCTATTTTTTTTCGAATGATTTTGATGATGATGTGTACGATGATGATGCTTTGGTGATGCTATGTAACGATGATGATGAACCGAAGAATTGACTGTTTTCTTGCTTCTACGTTTACCTTGTCTATTCGAAACCCACGAGACTCATCTGATAAATCATTGTTGCTTGTTTTTTATCCTAATCGAATTAAACAAAAAACAAAACTCTCCAACTCTTTTGCTACTGGACTGGATTGTCTTGTAGATTAAACAAATGGATTAGTATATCGGGCTTAATATTTATTATTGGGGTGGAAGGAAAATTGGGCCAGATAGTAGATATGGCTGCGAAGTAGCTGGATGATGAATACGGGTTAAAAAGATTTATTACGTGAATTAAAACAGAATGTAATATATTGAGGAACGGTTTGGGTGAGTGGCATGTTAACGAGAGGTCATGGGTTCAAGCCTGGACAGGGGCATATTTTTTTAGGGAAAGCTTTTACGGTAGTTTTAATTATTATTATTATTATTATTATTATTATTATTATTATTATTATTATTATTATTATTATTATTATTATTATTATTATTATTATTATTATTATTATTGTTATTATTATAATAATTGTTATCATTTCCTAACACTTAGAAGTATAATCATTATTATTATTATTATCATTAAGTACTATTATTATTATTATTATTATTATTATTATTATTATTATTATTATTATTATAGTTGTTATTATTATTATTACTAGTAGTAGTATTATTGTTACTAATATGATTTTAAGATTATTATTATTATTATTATTATTATTATTATTATTATTATTATTATCACTAATAGTTGTATTATTATTATTATCATTATGATTAGGATTATTAATATGAAAATAATACAAGTTATCATTATTTTTGTATTAGTATCACTTTTGTAACTATTAATATAATTAGTATTATTATTAAACAAAAGTATCGTTATTAACAATATCATTATTATCATTATTAATATTATCATTTTAATAAGGTTATTATTAGTAGTAAATCAGTAATATCAAAACTATCATTTTTAAATAAATAAATATTTTGTACATAAAACATATTATTTACATATATATTAATATTCTATATATAAAACATATTAACATTACATATATAAAAACTTACATACAACAAATTAAGTATTTTTAATATAATACTAAATATATATAAATATCAAAATAACTATATTAATCACTTTAAATACATATACAAAATAAATATATACAACATATAATTTAAGATATAAAATAAAGTATATGTTTTTAAAATGGAATCTAGTATAAATCTTATATAACTACAAAATATATATAAATAATATATATTAATAAATGAAATTTTGAGACTTCAATTATATGTTTTAATATATATATATATAATTGATATAGGTTCGTGAATCCGAGGCCAACCCTGCATTGTTCAATGTCGTCATATGTATTTTTACTACAAAATACAGTATTGTGAGTTTCATTTGCCTTTTTACCCTTTATATTTTTGGGCTGAGAATACATGCGCAACTTTTATAAATGTTTGACGAAATAGACACAAGTAATCAAAACTACATTATATGCTTGGATTATTAAATCGAATATCGCCCCTTCAAGTCTGGTAACCTAAGAATTAGGGAAATGGCCCCTAATTGACGTGAATCCTAAAGGTAGATCTATCGGGCCCAACGAGCCCCATCCAGGGTATGGATGCTTTAGTACTTTGAGGTATTATTTAGTATATTAGCTGCGCGCTGTATACTGGGGGATATTCTATATGCATCTTGTTAAGGTCGGTTACCAGGTGTTCAATCTATATGAATGATTTTTACCTCTATGCAGTTTGCGAAATGCCTGATACGAGAATGATGTTTATGAAAATGAAATCTTGTGGTCTATTATACTATCTGAAATGATTATTTATGATAAACTAATGAACTCATCAACCTTTTGGTTGACACTTTAAAGCATGTTTATTCTCAGGTGTTAAAGAAATCTTTCGCTGTGCATTTGCTCATTTTAAAGATATTACTTGGAGTCATTCATGGCATATTTCGAAAGACGTTGCATTCGAGTCATTGTGTTCATCAAGATTATAATTAAGTCAATTATAGTTGGATAGTGGGTATTATGAAATGGTATGCATGTCTGTCAATTTTCGATGTAAAGAAAGTTTATCTTTTAAAAATGAATGCAATGTTTGTAAAATGTATCATATAGAGGTCAGTTACCTCGCGATGTAATCAACTATTGTGAATCATTTGTAATCGATATGGACTTCATCCAGATGGATTAGGACGGGTTATGAAATGAATCATTTGGATTCTTTGAAGGCAGGTTTAGTCTTTGTGATTTATCCACAGCCTCCTTCATGGTTTGCTCAATCCGTTTTCCAGTTCCAAACCTTCTCTTTTTCTGAGCTTTGCCAACTCACTATTCTTTATCATCAAACTTTTAGTTGTTAAGGGCGTTTACAGTTTTTGCTGCTTCATCAGCATTCAAAGTTATCATAACCGAATCGTCGGTTATCAGTCCGAGGTGTTTTCAAAAGTTTGAAGGGTTTGCATGAAGATTGTAATTGTCAAGATACATATGATGTTCTAGAATTTTGAATGATACAAATATTTTTCTGGGTTTTATGAATAGAAATGATGTTCTAGCACAGTTTTGAAGTCAAAGTATAGCTTTGAAAGATGTAAGAATCTAAGAGTGATGTTTTCTGTTAAATCTTGGCTTGGATTCTGATTTTTTCAAAATCAGAACATGTAATCAAATTTGAATGCGAATGGTTGTTTTGATTTATAGGAAAGAATGTATATCGTTATGAAAGTAGTGAGTATAGTTGATGATTTGTTGAATCAGAATCGAAGAATGTAACATATTAATTGTGAATTTATATATCTTTCGGGTATTACCTACCCGTTAAAAGTTTCACAAGTAATATTTTGTACCAGAGAATTTTATTACAGTCTTTATGAAAATATATGTATGTATATTTTCTTCAGATGTAATACAGATTTAATGAGTTAATATCATATTAAGCTCATTTGATTTTCGGCTGGATTAGAAATGAATAATCTCTAAAACATTAAATATTTCATAATCTTCGCGGAGTATTTCACTAATGTAATCAATACTTCGTTATTCAGTTTTATTGATATTTCCTCAGTGAATCATGTTGGTGCTTATGGAATTCTTGCTAACTTCGCAAGGTACGAATGATGTTTTCTGAAAAGTTTCAAGTACATCAAAAATGAAAGTGTAAAATCAAACATGTATTTGAATAATGCACTTGATTTATTATGAAATGGAATCTATTAAGTCGAAGCAGAGATTATAGTTAACGATTATTAAGTCATTAACAAAGGATGTACATCATAGCATATTAATAACATGAACTAACCGAGTAGTTAAGATTCACACGTAATAGCTTAGTATGAAAAGATTTATTTTGATCTCAAAATTCATATATATATATATATATATATATATATATATATATATATATATATATATATATATATATATATATATATATATATATATATATATATATATATATATATATATATATAATATACATATAATTTCTTCAGAGGGAATGAGTTAATACTTCATAACTCGTTGATACGATATACGCGTTGTTGATTAGTGATGATGTTTGCGGTGATTATGGATCTGGCAGAGCTTGTGATGTTGTAGATGTTGCTGATGATGACGATGCTGACGGTACTGACGGTGCTGGTGATGATGACGGTACTGTTGAACCTGCTGGTAAAACAGATCTAGCTTGTAAATCGTGCATCATTTCGATCAGGGTTTTATTTCATCATTTCTATTCTCTCACTCATCTGGTTTACAATTAGAACTAGAATAAGTAATCTCTAAAACTTTTAGAAACTACATATTCTCTGCAGAATATTTCTTCGATGAAGTTATGAATCAATACTTCATCGTTTGTTGTTGTTGGTATTCCTTGGTATCTATGGTGCGTATGACGTTGATGTTCGAGGTAAAGATTGTGATGTTGAGGTGTGGGATGCGGATGTTGTTGTTGGGGGTGGTAATGATACTGTTGGTGTTGACGATGGTGGTACTGTTGATGCCAGTGATGCTGCTGGTGCTTGTAATCTTTGCACCATATTCTCCAAAGCCACTACCCGAGCGCGAAGCTCGTTGACTTCTTCTACTACACCGGGATGATTGGCGGTTCGGACGAGCGAATGAATAAGATCTAGAATTTGAGATAGAATAAAATCATGAAGAGATACTCTGGAAATGAGAGAGAAAATGGTATTATGAACAGGTTCGCCGGTAAGTGCTTCAGGTTCTTCGCCAAGAGTGGAATGTGGTGGATGGAAGGGATCACCTTCTTCTTATCTCCAATGATTAAGTAAGCTACGAACCCATCCCCAATTCATTCAGAATAGATGATGGCTAATTGGTTGCTCCATTACGATCACACTGCTTTCGGAGCTCGAGGAGTTTGAGGAATCAAGTGAGAAATCCATATTATATGATCGGATAAAGGGTTTTCGATATGAGATGGGTGTTGAATACTGAATGATATCTTCGTCTCCTTGAATACGTATATATAGCAAAAAGATTTTATAATTTAAGGAGGAAATTTAGGAAACGTGTCAGACAAAGTCTGCTGAGATAAATATGATAAGATATGATTTGTCTATAATTCCATTTATGCAATAATTGCAGTAAGACATGTCAAGACTAAAGAATGATAAGCAAGTAATTTCTGACAACAAATGATAAGCAAAACTCGGAAAAACAGATACGATCATAGTCCAGACTCACTAATGCTTCCTAACAATTACCATTTAAACACACTAATGCAAATTCTGGTTCCCTATGACCTCAAGCTCTGATGCCAACTGTGATGTCCCGTCCAAATCCACTTGGACGAATACATCATTCACTGATTTCATAGTGAGGTTTTGACCTCTATATGATACGTTTTGTAAACATTGCATTCTTTTGAAAAGGCACACCATAAATGAATATATAAATCCAAGGTTTTCGACGTCTGATGATCTCTACGTATAGACAATCATCGTATATAATAGTTTACCATAATACATCCGTTGACAATGCAGTTAAAATAAGATACATGGTGATGATTTTGTGAATGCAAAGTTTTCTCGAATAAAGCATGTATGACTCCATGCACATATCTTGTATAACGTAAAAGCAAACAGCGGAAGACTTCTAGAAACATGAGAATAAACATGCTTTAAAGTGTTAACAGACAGGTTGGTGAGCTCATAGTTTTAATGTTGCACATATTCTGTATATAAAGGTGGATCACAAGATTTTAGTTGTTTCATCCATAAATGTTTATCAAAATATTCTACAAGATTGAGCACCCTGGTAACTAAACTTTAATGTCTATATAATAAGTACCCATATTTTAACATACATGCAACCAACATGTACAATACACGCAAACCAACGTGTACTAAACTCAAATAGCATACGTCTGTTTTATAGTTCAGGCTAGCATTTCTATACCTGGAATAGACGGGGATGTCAAACCCTATGGATCCATATACTACTACTCGCGCCCACCAGTTCTTATAACTGGCAGTTACTAGTTACCAAAGCTAAGGAATTTTCGGTTCAAACTCAGTGTAGAATTTAGTATGTACTTGTATCCATTGCGTTTAAAATAAAGTGCATGTATTCTCAGCCCAAAAATATATATTGCAAAAGTAATTAAAAAGGGAGCAAATGAAACTCACCTTAGCAGCACATAAGGTCATTCATCGAAATGTGACCGAAACTCAGAATGCAAAGTAATCATAGATTTCAACCTAGAGAACATATGTTGGTCAATAAATGTCTAACAGGCTAGGTCGTGTCATAGTGTATCACAATCCTAATGCTCGAGACCGACATGCAAAAGTTAACAAAAGTCATCTCAAAAGTCAACCTCACCCAATTTGATCTTTAAATCTATACATGTTTATTATCATAGTATAAGTCTTGATAATTGAACGAATTTATAGTTTATCAAACTCAAATTATTATTTATTTCATGAGCTATATTATATTTGAATTATCATGGCAATCGAAAATATTTTATTATTTCACATATTTTTCCAATACTTGTAAAATCAGATTATAGTGTTTATAAAGCTTTAAAACATGATAAGACAGTCAACTTTGACAATTGTTCAACAAAATGAGACGTGCTTTATATAGAAATTCATTTACTCGATTAATAATATTTGAAAATTCAATTTATCAATCTCATAGACAAGTTGTTTAAATATTAATTTACAGTTTCAAACACAATTTCAATTATCGTTAACCATAATTCAGTTGACCATATCTTTTAATCCGTTCATCGAAATCAAGCGATTTCTAAATGAAAAGTTAATAATTTTTTCGCCAGCTTTCCAAAAACATGCATATCATATACTTTATATCAGTAGCATATGTATCAAATTCGTGATTCATCATAAACTATCTAACGACAAAACTAAAGTATACAAGCATGCATAAACATATATTCTCGAGCACTAGACATGGATACACTATAAATATATAAAAGATAAGATGTGAATGCTCACGTATCAATATTGTGATTCAATATTGTAGGAAAGTACGTAGACGCAACGGAAATAATAAACACTAGATTGACCTCACGAGCTATACCCCCGAACCATACCCATAACCTCCATAGTTATAACCCATAATTTCCTTAGCTCCATCCCGCTCAAAAAACCCATTTTGAAAACATGCTAGCAGAACTTCGTCGTAGTATTTTATGTATAAATAATAATAATGCTAATACTACTAATAATAAGATTAATAATAATATTAATCTTAATAATATAAATAATAATAATTAATAATAAAATAAATACGGAGTAATATGAAGATCAGAGGAAGAAGTGTGCAACAAATGAACCAAAAACGTCGAATTTTATAGACTTGAGCCACCAAACCTCCCCATGCGATCGCATGGGGATTGAGCCTTAAGGCCATGCGATCGTATGGTGGCTTCTCCCTGCTCACATCGCATTATAAATCTTGTCGACATCTATATTATACATATATATATTTATTTAATATATAATATATTTAATCTTTAGAATTAATTAAATATTATATTATATTCTCGTGCATAGTTGATTTGTAATTTTAGCACCGATGAATTGTACGTTGACGCTCGACTTACGTGCTGGTTCCGGTTTTTCGAACGTCTTTTCGTATGCTTCGAAAACTTGTACTTTACGTTGCGCGACACGTACCTTTATCAATAATTAGATTTATTTCACCAATAATTATACTCCATGAAATGTAACTTATACATTTGAATATTTTGGTCATTTGCTTCTATAAATCGACGTCTTGTTATATATCCATATGATAATTTAAATCAAAACGTTTTGTATCTAGTTAATATTATATTTAATCACTTTGCAAATATATATATATATATATATATATATATATATATATATATATATATATATATATATATTCTCAAAGAAAAATATAATTTTGTACATATTATATAGGATTGAAATATTTATTTAATAATATTATATTTTAGTTTTTCAAAAATAATTATATTTCAACATTACAGACTTTGATTATCGTGTCGGAAACATTAAATCATTTAAAGATAAAGTTTAAATTTGGTCAAAAAATTTCGGGTTGTCACAGTACCTACCCGTTAAAGAAATTTCATCCCGAAATTTGGTCACAACACCTACATTAAACACATCATTAAACTGTATCATTTAAACAAACCCGTAATTCCACGGATCATTTCACTAGTTTATCATAATAATAAGCATCTAGTAATGCTTTTCCTTTAAGAAAACGTTTTGTTAGATGCAAATTAAAAAAGACAAACAAGATGCCTTCCTCTCGTAATGCATGTTTTATTATTAATAATAATAATAATAATAATAATAATAATAATAATAATAATAATAACAATAACAATAACAATAACAATAACAATAACAATAATAATAATAATAATAATAATAATAATGAAACTTTCGTAGAGTTACTTTATTTTTTTTATTTTTGTCGAAAAACTATGAAACTTTATACAACAAAAGAAGATTTCATCAAAAAAATGAAACTCGACCGAGCTCAAACCACCGAACTATTAGTTGAGTGGTAAAAAGCCTCAGTTGTTTGTAGGCCTGTATCCTTGAAAAAAATAGCTGCGGGTTCAAATCCAGGGGGAAGTTTTCTCCAAAGGTTGTGCCTATGGTATCCTTCACTTTGTGCGGGCCAAGCAGTTAACCTAAAGCATTTCGGGTACGCTTTGCTCGATGGATGCGAGGAGTTTCTTCCTAACGAGTGCGTGAGTGGCAAATGAGATGATTCGATGCCGATATTTCCGTTTTAAAAAAAAAAATACATCCGAGCTCAGCACTACAAAGTACAAACTAAACGGGCGCTCACAAAGTCTTAACAAACTATAACAAACAAAAAGTGAGTAACAAATCTAAACCAAAAGAAAAGCGAAATCATCTAAAATAAGGCAAGTCAAACAGAAACTCAATTTGGCGTAAAAGTGATCGAGGTTTGGAGTAAAATCCTTAATTGGTGGGGTTTTGGTGGGTTGTCGAGTTATAGTCTTGATGATATCCTTCTAGGAAAATTGGGTCTTCATGGTTCGGATTCGGGAAAATCAATTTGGCAAGCGGTTCTTTGGTCGAGTTGCTACCTAATATGGAAGAATAAAAATCATGTGGTCTTCAAACGAAAAGGTTGGAACACTCCAAGTGCGTTAAATGAGATTCAAGATAAAGGATTCGAGTGGATCGCGAAGAAAATTAAAGGCAAAACAATCGATTGGCATAATTGGTTCAATAATCCATCTATTTTCTTGGCTTAATCTTGGTCGATCAGATGCTACCTTAGCATCTTGGTCTCTCTCTGTTTTCATAATATTGTTTGTGCTAGTGTGTAAAGTTTGAGTTGTCTCCATTATGTGAATTTTTGTAATATATTTTGTGGAAATAAATTACTGCTTTTCAAAAAAAAAAAAAAAAAAAAAAAAAAAGTCAAACAGAAACTCACAAGCGGCACCTTCAGATTCCACCCTCACTAAAATTAATACTACTATATTTCCATAATACGGAGTATAAATTACAGCCTTGCAGGTACAACTTTTTTACAGGAGATGATTCGTACACCACCAAGTTTTAGCCATACACCACTAGTTGTACTTTAAAGCACTGTACTGTACAACTGTCTAATGCACGTTTAGTGGTGTATGGCAAAAAATGGTGGTGTACGAATTAGCTCCTTTTTTATATATGAATTTTTTGTTGGACTTTTATTCACAATCGGGCCACCACTGAACTCCATTTGTCGATTTTATATATATCGAATCCTAAAAAGGTCAACCTACTTCATCATCTTCTTTTGACCCCCTCTCTATAATAAATAACCCCCCCCCCCCCCCCCCCCCCCCCCCCTCCAAAATTTCCTCTTTTAATCTCCTATTTTATTCTATTTTTATTTCTTCTTACAACTACAATACATTCTTCCCTTCAACAAGAACAAATCATGGCCGTTGATTTCGTCGGAATTCAATCCACCGAACATTTCAAGCGCATGTTCCAGTTAACAGATCACAACTTCACCGTTCCATCCGCCATCAAACGCACTGGCCACGCTCGTTTTCGCTGCGGACCTTCACCGTCACCGTCATCTTCCGATTCTCACGGTCCGTCTACTTCTACACGATCGGCACCGGTTTTATTCCATTTAAAGCAAAATTCAAACGAATATTTATACAACAAATCTGCCACGGAAACAACGTCATCGTCGCTGTCGTTATCGTCTACGTCAACGAACTCGTCTTCGTTATTATCTCCGTTAAATCCAGGAGAAGAAGGAAGCGTTTCAAACGGTAAACAATTTTGCGGTTTAGGTATTGTAGCTCCGGCACCGACGTTTTCAAATCGGAAACCGCCGCTTCCGTCATCACACCGGAAACGTTGCCGCGCCGAACGTCCATCAGTTTCTTTGCAGGGATCCAGTAACAGAGGCTGTCATTGTTGTAAGAGAAGGTGTGTGTGATAACTAATAACGTTTGATAGTCGTTAAAATACGCTTACAGCATATTTTAGCAAAACTTATGCTATTGTTTGCCTTTTATGTTAATCAATTAAATTAAATAACTACTAATAATTTGTTTATTTGATATCCGTTTTAGGAAATTAGCATCCAAACGTGTAATAATAAGAGTTCCGATTACCGGATCTAAGGTTAGTAGCATTCCGGCCGATGATTGTTCGTGGAAGAAGTATGGGGAGAAGAGAATTGATGGATCAAATTACCCTAGGTAATTAATTTAACAAATTATCTAGTTTATTAATTAAACATGTAATAATTAATTTTGGTGGATAATGTTTATGGATGTATAGATAGATGCTAATTTCGAATTGTTTGAAATGTATAGAGTTTATTACAAGTGTAATACCGGAAAAGGATGTCCGGCTAGGAAGAGTGTGGAGTTAGATATATTCGATTCGAAGATGCTTATCGTAACATATGCCGGAGAACATATTCACGCGCCGACGACGATACTGGCACAGGTTTGACGGGTTTAGTTGCAGAGTCAAAGTGAAGAAAAGGGGGAACTTGATAGTGGGACCTTTTCGACTGGACGTAGTCAATTGTAGCAGGCCATGAAATGCTTTTTTGCATTATTTTAGTTTAGCTTTATTTTTCATGGTAGTTGTGATTTGTAAATTAGAGTTAAAAAAAAAAAAAAAAAAAAGGTGAGAAATAGATGCCAATAAAGATATAAATACAAACTAGTTGTGGAGCCCTCGCTTCGCATTAAAAAAAAGTATTGACCTATTTTATAAAATAAAAATAAAAATTCGACATCTAACATTGAAGGGTTGTTCCTATGTGAAAGTTGCTTCTTTTAGCGTTCGGTTTTTTTTTATTTTTAAAAAAGGTTAGTTGATCTATTTTGTAAAAAAGAATATTTTTCGACATCTTTTGGTAGCATTTAAGGGTTGTTCCTTTTATGAAAGTTCTTTTTTATCGTTTGAGACAAAAAAAAAAGTAGCACAGTAGTAGCGTGGTGAGTGTTATTATTCAATATTTTTAGTGTTAGTGATGGGATAAATAATATTTTAGAATATAAGTATAAAATGGGGGGTTCGATTTGTATTTTAATGAAAGTTAGGGGTTGGGTGTGTGAAAAATGAAATATTAAATAGTACTATAAAATGGGGGGGTTCGATTTGTATTTTAATGAAAGTTAGGGGGTTGGGTGTGTGAAAAATGAAATATTAAATAGTACTATTCTTAACTAATAAGACAAATTTTATCTACTAGTTGGGCGACCTGGCTTTGCGCCGGTTCTTCACCCTTGATTTGTGACGACCCGGAAATTTCTGACCAAATTTAAATTAATCTTTATATGATTCCGACACGATAAGCAAAGTCTGTAAGGTTGAGTCTCAAAAAGTTAGAATTGTTTCATATATTCAATTGACATTTGACTGCTCTCGACGATTCACGAATCATTACAATTGGATATAAATATATGTATATATATATATATATATATATATATATATATATATATATATATATATATATATATATATATATATATATATATATATATATATATATATATATATATATATATATATATATATGAAAACTTGATAAGTATAAATTGTTATAGTATTATTGATAATATAATTATTATCAATAAAACTAGTATTATTAACACTAATAATATTATTAATACCATTAATAATATTAACAATTTTATCAGTGTAAGATACATTATCATAATCGATAGATTATATATAAATATGAATGTTGATATATATAAATTGATATATTATTATTACCAGTATCATTGTTAATTAGTACAATTAGTATTATGGTTAATAATAATATTATATATTCCATTAATAATAGTATTATTACTATTACTATTATGTTTGTATTACTATTATATAAAAATATTAAAGAGTATTAATATTGTATTTACATTTCTTAATAAGATTGATTATAATCTATAAGTACAAATATTATTGTAAGGATAATTAAAAGTATAATTTAGTTATAGTTCAAATACCATTAATTATTATTATTACTAAAAATTATAATTTTTATTAGTGGTAATATTATCATATTATTATTTATCATTTATTATTACTAATTCCTTTTGCAATAATATTATTAGTAGTATTATTAATAGTAGTAACATATCTATACTTGTTAATTTCTAAAATTAAGAATTATAATCAGATATATATAAACACCGTTATATATAAATATATATATACAAATATATATATATATATATATATATATATATATATATTTATATATATATATATATATATATATATATATATTTATATATATATAAATATATATATAAATATAAATACAGTTATATGAATATAAATTATATAAATATGTATAACCCTACGAAATTGTTTATGATCACCAACAAACTGTGTAAGCTTTTGTTCCTGTCTGTTAAAGTAATTAATCGAATCTTTCATGGCTATAAGACAATTCATAAAACCCAAATTCAGTTATAAATCGATTTCACTTTCATAGTTATATTATTTTTTTTTTCTGCTTTTTCTTTTATCTGATTCCTGCATTATTGTTGAATCTGTCGACTCTTCATTCTTTAAATAATCAACTAATTCAGTTGTAAAAGTACCTAATGAACTCACATTATCAAATATAAATCCCAACCACCTTTAGCATAACCCAATTAATCAAGATAAAACAGAAATAGCTGAACACATTTTTTTTTTGCTCTGTTCGTCAGTTAAATTGTCAAACCTCAAATTCGAATCGAATTTCAAAAAGTATTAATGCCAAGATGTTATAAATATTTCACTTAAACTTTCTGCAAAGTTTCGAATTCCAATTTTCCATATCGAATTCGAATTTTAAGGTCAAAGTTATGTTTTCAAAAGTCAACCATTGAGTTCATCGTAAAATTTGATTTATGTTTGATCTTTCTGGTCAAATTGAGGGTGTAGAAAGTATCTAGGAATGATTTAGATTCCTTTTCATGTTATAAGTTTAGTCTAAAACTTTCTTGAAATCAAAATCAATTTTTTTTTTGTTTGCACCGTCGCTGTACAGCAGACCTTTATATTTTTTTTTTCGTTTGCAGTTAAGACAAGGATTAATATATGATGCTTGTATATTGATTGAAAGTTCTAAACTAAATTTGAAAATCGTGATTTTGATTTTGAGTTGGGTGTTCTTCGTGTTTCTTTTTCAAACTGCAGGTATACCATTTTTTCTGTTTTGTTGACTGATTTATTTGATTAAAACATTGAGACAAAATCGTTTCTGTTTGGATTAAAAGTCTTAACTTAATGATTTAACCCACTATGTGAATGAGCTTTGATTTTGGTCGATTTGATTTCAAGATGAAGGAGAGGAAATAGAAACTGAATTAATACAGTTTATATATAATTTGGTTCTGTTGTTAAATAGAAAATGAACATCAGCCCAGTTGGTTAAGGCGTTAGCGAGTTTGCGAGTGGTCACGAGTTCGAGTCCTGTACGGGGCAATTTTTTTACAAAAAGCTTCAAAGGTATATTTTTATTACTTTTATTTCAATTATTATTATTATTACTAGATTATTATTAGAGTTATTATTATGATGTTTGTTATTATTATTATTATTATTATTATTATTATTATTATTATTATTATTATTATTATTATTATTATTATTATTATTATTATTATTATTATTATTATTATTAAGTAGGAGTGTTATTATCATTATTAATATTAATGATAAAGTAAGTATTATTATAATTATTAGTATTATCATTATAATTATTGTTGTAATTATTGTTATTATTATTATTATGCTTATGAGTATTATTAACATTATTAGGAAAGTGATACAACCTATTATCATTATCATTAATATTAGTATTATTCACATACTTTTAATTATTATTACCATAATTATAAGTATTACACCTATTATCATTATTATGAGTATTAGTTACGATATTATCATTAATTATAAAACTTTAATAATATTATCTTTATGATGAAAAGGTTTGTTGTTGTAGTCATTATGAAAATAATACAAATTATTATTATTTTTGTAAATAATAGCATTAGTATCTTTTTACGAATAATAGAATTGTTAATATTAACATAAGTACTATTATTTATATTATCACAAATATTATTATTATGTAATTACTAAAATCAATATCATAACTATCAATAACAGTAAAATTAATATTTTTACAAGTATTAGTATTAATATCATTGCCATTATCACTAATAGAGTTATTAATAATATAAGTATATTATTAATGTTATTATCACGATTTTTACTAATATTAACTTAGTATACTTTAAACTCCTATTTTGATAAACAAATGAAATACATACATATATATATATATATATATATATATATATATATATATATATATATATATATATATATATATATATATATATATATATATATATATTTAACACATATAACATAACAAAATATTTTATTATATAAAAGTAATATATGAAATATAAATATATTATTAATATAAGAATGATATCATTTCTAGGTCATATATATGTAAGCTTATTTGATTGTGGTTATGTGTGTTAATATAAATATACAAATGATATAGGTTCGTGAATCCGAGGCCAACCCTGCATTGTTCAATATAATCATATGTATTTTTACTACAAAATACATTAGGTGAGTTTCATTTGCCCCTTTTACTCTTTACATTTTTGGGCTGAGAATACATGCAAATGTTTTATTAACTGTTTTATAATAATTATATGTGTGAGTTTCATTTGCCCCTTTTACTCTTTACATTTTTGGGCTGAGAATACATGCAAATGTTTTATTAACTGTTTTATAATAATTATATGTGTGAGTTTCATTTGCTCCCTTTTTTACTCATTACATTTTTGGGCTGAGAATATATGCAAATGCTTTATTAACTGTTTTACAATATTTATATGCGTGAGTTCCATTACTCCCTTTTTTATATATATTTTTGGGACTGTGAATACATGCGCTGCTTTTATAAATGTTTTACGAAATAGACACAAGTAATCGAAACTACATTATATGGTTGAATGATCGAAATCGAATATGCCCCTTTTTATTAAGTCTGGTATTCTAAGAATTAGGGAACAGACACCCTAATTGACGCGAACTCTAAAGATAGATCTATCGGGCCCAACAAGCCCCATCCAAAGTACCGGATGCTTTAGTACTTCGAAATTTATATCATGTCCGAAGGAGGATCCCGGAATGATGGAGATATTCTTATATACAAATTGTGAATGTCGATTACCAGGTGTTCAATCCATATGAACGATTATTTTGTCTCTATGTATGGGACGTATGTTTATGAGAAATGGAAATATGAAATCTTGTGGTCTATTAAAATTATGAAATGATTATTTATGTTAAACTAATGAACTCACCAACCTTTTGGTTGACACTTGAAAGCATGTTTATTCTCAGGTACGAAAGAAATCTTCCGCTGTGCATTTGCTCATTTTAGAGATATTATTTGGAATCATTCATGACATATTTCAAAAGACGTTGCATTCAAGTCGTTGAGTTCATCAAGATTATTATTAAGTCAGTTATAGATAGATATATTATGAAATGGTATGCATGCCGTCAACTTTCGATGTAATGAAAGATTGTCTTTTCAAAAACGAATGCAATGTTTGTAAAATGTATCATATAGAGGTCAAGTACCTCGCAATGTAATCAACTGTTGTGAATCGTTTATAATCGATATGGACTTTGTCCGGATGGATTAGGACGGGTCCTTTCAGTTGGTATCAGAGCGGAGGTCTTAGCGAACCAGGTCTGCATTAGTGTGTCTAACTGATAAGTCGTTATGAGGCATTAGTGAGTCTGGACTTCGACCGTGTCTGCATGTCAAAAGTTTTGCTTATCATTTCTAGTTGGAAATCATCTGCTTATCATCCTTAGGAAATTACCTGCTTAACATTCTTAGTCTAGACACATCTTACTGCAATGATTGCATGAATAGTGTATAGACAAAAATCCATATCTTAGCGTATCTGTTACTGTAACTTTGCCTGACAACTCCCGTAGATTCCTCCGTAACTTATGGGATTTTAGTATTATATATGCATATGAAAATTATGTATTGCAGGTTACTAATCTACATCCTATAATCTATTTCTTATCGAAAATCTTTCATCTGATTGTAAGAGATGAATCCCTCAACCAGTTCGAGTCCCTCAGATTTCGATAGCTATTTATTCTAAAAGTTATTCCGACATGGATGTTCACCTAAGCTCTGGAGGCAACGTCACCAGAATAAATCAACCAATCAACCATCCCCAGTTCATCTGATGGATTCGTAGTTGACTTAACCGATGGAGATGAGAGGAAGGCGATCCTTTCCACCCACCAACCGAATTTACCTCTTGGCAATGAACCGGGAGCAATTACCGACGAATCTATCCGAAACACCATTTTCAGCCTCATTTCTAGAATAGTTCGACACAATTATATTCTATCCACAAATTTTAAACCTTATTCATCCGCTTGTACCGACCGACAATCAATCCGGAATAATGGAAGAAGTCAACAAGCTCCGCGCCCGAGTTATAGCCTTGGAAAATTATGGTGCAAAATGTACCAGCTTCAGCAACAGCACCGGCACCAACAGTACAATCAATAACAGCACCAGTACCATCAACAATCCATGCTTCAATATCATCATCTGTACTTTGAGTATGATCTTCGTTCGACATGTCGAATATGTAATCTCTAAAGTTTTAAAGATTATTTATTCTAGTTCTAACCGAAAAGCAAATGAGTTTAATATTATATTAACTCATTAAATCCATGAATACATCTGAAGAAAATATATATGTATATATGTTTTCATAAAGATTGTAATTAAAAATTCTCTTGTACAAACTGTTAATGGTGAAAATATTTTAACGGGTAGGTAATACCCGAGGACTATTTAAATTTCACATTAATAAGTTACATTGTACGTTCTCCGAATCTGTTTCAACAGTCATATACTATCCTACTTACATCCACCGATATACAAATCCGTTCACCACAGAATAACCATATTCATCCAATTACATATTTGGATTTTGACCTATCAGAATCCAACAAGTGGCATAATGAAGAAATAATGGACACAATAAAAATTGATTAGAAACAGATTAATTAACAATATGAAATTCTATTAAAAATCCATGCTAACAAAATCCTAGCTAACTGTTCCTAGCTAACTGTTAATTCCGTATTACCATTTAATTATCGCAATTTATTTATCGCTGTTTATTTATCGCAATTTACATTCTCGCAATTTTATTTATCGTCATTAAATTTCTATTATTTACTTTACTCACTTTATTTATCGTCATTTAATTTCTGTTATTTACTTTACGCACTTTATTTATCGTCATTTAATTTCTGTTATTTATTTTACGCACTTTAAATATCGAGACACGTATACAAGGTTTTGACATATCATATCGACGCATCTATATATATTATTTGGAATCACCATAGACACTCTATATGTAGTAATGATCAAGTTCTCTATACAGGGTTGAGGTTGATTCTCAAATAATATATATAATTTGAGTTGTGATCGAGTCTGAGACATGTACACGGGTCACGATATTTAGTAATTAATTCGAATATTATATATTAAACTATATATAGATTATTAGACTTTTAACTGTGGACTATTGACTGTGGACTAATAACATTGGATAATTAAAATGAATTAAAATATTGAATATAACATATGAAACTAAACATTTCTTCAAGTTGTCACTTGATTTCATCTTAAACCTCATTTGTATCTTCACGATTACATTCTGCGTTCAAACTTTTCATGATTCTTGAAAACACCTCAATCAAGAGGATGAACCAACCTCACTTTATATACGGAAGAAAAGATTTATGCATATAGTTATGCACCTGAAAACACTCGGAACCTGAGTAAACATTTAACACGTAGCTGTGCTAATTCATTTAGCGTTATTATTACTAAAAATAACTTTGCATCTGCTGTTCGAGATAGCCAGTTTTGTCACAACTCCAGCAAGACAACTTCGACTTTTCGTACGAAACAACCTTATTATAACGTTGATATATACGCGTGCTCTTTTATTGTTACCAGGGAACCTTTCATATTCCACCATATTACCATCAACGTTTAATCATCTAAAAACACAATTTTCCTGAAACCACCTCGGATTAATAACCGATGATTCAGATATCATAGCATTAAATGCAGAGGAAACAAAAAAATGGTAGATGGTCTAAACAACCAAAAGTTTGATGATAAAGAAAGGAGTGTTAGGAACGCTCGATAGAAAATTGGGTATTGAAAAACAGATTGAGCTACCCATGAAGGAGACCAAGGACAAATACAAGGACCAAACCCTATATTCAAAGGATTCAGGTAATTCTGGATCCGTTGAAATCATTAGAGAATATCTTGCTCCGAAGTCATGTTAAAATCTTGCGGAAAATCTTTCTCCATCAACCATCGAACTTAGAAATTCCAAAATATCATCATCAATATCTTCGATATTTCTGAGGATATTTTCATAAATATTCTCGTTCGAAATTATATACCTCCTCGTGCTTCCTGTGTATCATTATATTGGAAACATTCAATAGAAAAGTTAGTACCGAAAAGCAGATTATGCGAAACTATGAAAGAAGCCATGGACAAATCACAAAGAATAAGTTTGACTTCAAAGAATCTAAATGATTCAATGTATGCTGAAGTCTTTAGCGAATATTTTGCTCATTACTCTAAACCCTTGCGGACAATAGTCTCCCTCATCCTCTGATCTTAGATATTCAAAGATATTATCGTATCTTTCATTATAAATATCCTTGATATTTCTGAATATACTTTTATAACTAATAATATCTGAAATCATTTATCTCTTCGTGCTATCAGTGTTACATCATATAGAAACTGTTAGTTTCTATATTCTGTAAACTTTCGAGCTTAAAATATGAAAGCTATTGAAGTAATGTTGGGAACTGATGCATGAGTTAGTATAATATGATGACACTTGATCAACGTGATTATATTACAGTAAGTCATGCTGAGTTTCTAATAAAACGTGATGGCTCACAGACTCTAACGTAATCATGTGCCATTTATACGACTCTTATATTCTATCCAATCTCCAAACATATTAAGAATATGTCTCCTTGATAGTTCTATCTTCCGGATATTCTGATAATTTACCAAATCAAGATCATGCCATTACGATTTTATTCTTAAAACATTAACTATGTTCATCTAAAACTTCATACCTATGAATTCTGGACCGTTACTCGCTTTACCAGAGGTTGAGAGGAGAATAAAAAGATAAAAAGCTCCAAAATATAAGAGAAAATATTAAGCCCAATAACAACACGAAGGTTACAAACCATGGATATTAATACGAATAGCAATATAAAGACACGGTATAATTAAGAGTAGTATAACCCCAAGGGCGAAGTAGAAGAAAGCAGATTCCTCTAGTAGAAGTTGGAAAATGAGAATGAATGTCGTGATAGTAAGGATGAGGACAAGGATCAGAACTGGATTAAACATTTTTACAATCGTTTGAAAGCATAGATCGAGAAAGAAAGAATTGGAGTGGTGGAAATTAATGGAACGGAAGAAGTTCATTTATAATAAAAAAATACCAGACAAAGAAAATCGAGGCAGATCATCGTATTTAATTATAGAGATCTTAATTTCCTTATTCGCCGAAGAATCAAATCTTTTAGATTTCGAAGATTTTCTTTGAATCCCTTGAATTCCGGAATTCAACCCTCTACGTCAAAAGATAAGACGCACCCTATTTTCTAAATTCAACCGAGACAACGTCAAAAGTTAAGACGAACCTTATTTTTCTAAAATCAACCATGACTAGTCAAAAGTTATGATGAAACATGTCTTTTTCATTTCACTATTTGGTGATAGCTTCATTCGCACTATTCGAGTAATCGAATTATTTTATCCATATTACTCAATGGTGATAAAACTCTATTTATCAACTCATTATCGTCATGAAAACATTTTTATTGTTATCCATGACCACCCCACTCAAATTTCGGGACGAAATTTCTTTAACGGGTAGGTACTGTGACGACCCGGGAATTTCCGACCAAATTTAAATTAATCTTTATATGATTCCGACACGATAAGCAAAGTCTGTAAGGTTGAGTCTCAAAAAGTTAGAATTGTTTCATATATTCAATTGACCTTTGACTGCTCTCGACGATTCACGAACCATTACAATTGGATATAAATATATGTATATATATATATATATATATATATATATATATATGAAAACTTGATAAGTATAAATTGTTATAGTATTATTGATAATATAATTATTATCAATAAAACTAGTATTATTAACACTAATAATATTATTAATACCATTAATAATATTAACAATTTTATCAGTGTAAGATACATTATCATAATCGATAGATTATATATAAATATGAATGTTGATATATATAAATTGATATATTATTATTACCAGTATCATTGTTAATTAGTACAATTAGTATTATGGTTAATAATAATATTATATATTCCATTAATAATAGTATTATTACTATTACTATTATGTTTGTATTACTATTATATAAAAATATTAAAGAGTATTAATATTGTATTTACATTTCTTAATAAGATTGATTATAATCTATAAGTACAAATATTATTGTAAGGATAATTAAAAGTATAATTTAGTTATAGTTCAAATACCATTAATTATTATTATTACTAAAAATTATAATTTTTATTAGTGGTAATATTATCATATTATTATTTATCATTTATTATTACTAATTCCTTTTGCAATAATATTATTAGTAGTATTATTAATAGTAGTAACATATCTATACTTGTTAATTTATAAAATTAAGAATTATAATCAGATATATATAGATACCGTTATATATAAATATATATATATATATATATATATATATATATATATATATATATATATACAGATATATATATATATATATATATATATATATAAATATATATATAAATATAAATACAATTATATGAATATAAATTATATAAATATGTATAACCCTACGAAATTGTTTATGATCACCAACAAACTGTGTAAGCTTTTGTTCCTGTCTATTAAAGTAATTAATCGAATCTTTCATGGCTATAAGACAATTCATATAACCCAAATTCAGTTATAAATCGATTTCACTTTCATAGTTATATTATTTTTTTTTCTGCTTTTTCTTTTATCTGATTCCTGCATTATTGTTGAATCTGTCGACTCTTCATTCTTTAAATAATCAACTAATTTAGTTGTAAAAGTACCTAATGAACTCACATTATCAAATATAAATCCCAACCACCTTTAGCATAACCCAATTAATCAAGATAAAACAGAAATAGCTGAACACATTTTTTTTTTGCTCTGTTCGTCAGTTAAATTGTCAAACCTCAAATTCGAATCGAATTTCAAAAAGTATTAATGCCAAGATGTTATAAATATTTCACTTAAACTTTCTGCAAAGTTTCGAATTCCAATTTTCCATATCGAATTCGAATTTTAAGGTCAAAGTTATGTTTTCAAAAGTCAACCATTGAGTTCATCGTAAAATTTGATTTATGTTTGATCTTTCTGGTCAAATTGAGGGTGTAGAAAGTATCTAGGAATGATTTAGCATCCTTTTCATGTTATAAGTTTAGTCTAAAACTTTCTTGAAATCAAAATCATTTTTTTTTTGTTTGCACCGTCGCTGTACAGCAGACCTTTATATTTTATTTTTTTTCGTTTGCAGTTAAGACAAGGATTAATATATGATGCTTGTATATTGATTGAAAGTTCTAAACTAAATTTGAAAATCGTGATTTTGATTTTGAGTTGGGTGTTCTTCGTGTTTCTTTTTCAAACTGCAGGTATACCATTTTTTTCTGTTTTGTTGACTGATTTATTTGATTAAATCATTGAGACTAAATCGTTTATGTTTGGATTAAAAGTCTTAACTTAATGATTTAACCCACTATGTGAATGAGCTTTGATTTTGGTCGATTTGATTTCAAGATGAAGGAGAGGAAATAGAAACTGAATTAATACAGTTTATATATAATTTGGTTCTGTTGTTAAATAGAAAATGAACATCAGCCCAGTTGGTTAAGGCGTTAGCGAGTTTGCGAGTGGTCACGAGTTCGAGTCCTGTACGGGGCAATTTTTTTTACAAAAAGCTTCAAAGGTATATTTTTATTACTTTTATTTCAATTATTATTATTATTACTAGATTATTATTAGAGTTATTATTATGATGTTTGTTATTATTATTATTATTATTATTATTATTATTATTATTATTATTATTATTATTATTAAGTAGGAGTGTTATTATCATTATTAATATTAATGATAAAGTAAGTATTATTATAATTATTAGTATTATCATTATAATTATTGTTGTAATTATTGTTATTATTATTATTATGCTTATGAGTATTATTAACATTATTAGGAAAGTGATACAACCTATTATCATTATCATTAATATTAGTATTATTCACATACTTTTAATTATTATTACCATAATTATAAGTATTACACCTATTATCATTATTATGAGTATTAGTTACGATATTATCATTAATTATAAAACTTTAATAATATTATCTTTATGATGAAAAGGTTTGTTGTTGTAGTCATTATGAAAATAATACAAATTATTATTATTTTTGTAAATAATAGCATTAGTATCTTTTTACGAATAATAGAATTGTTAATATTAACATAAGTACTATTATTTATATTATCACAAATATTATTATTATGTAATTACTAAAATCAATATCATAACTATCAATAACAGTAAAATTAATATTTTTACAAGTATTAGTATTAATATCATTGCCATTATCACTAATAGAGTTATTAATAATATAAGTATATTATTAATGTTATTATCACGATTTTTACTAATATTAACTTAGTATACTTTAAACTCCTATTTTGATAAACAAATGAAATACATACATATATATATATATATATATATATATATATATATATATATATATATATATATATATATATAACACATATAACATAACAAAATATTTTATTATATAAAAGTAATATATGAAATATAAATATATTATTAATATAAGAATGATATCATTTCTATGTCATATATATGTAAGCTTATTTGATTGTGGTTATGTGTGTTAATATAAATATACAAATGATATAGGTTCGTGAATCTGAGGCCAACCCTGCATTGTTCAATATAATCATATATATTTTTACTACAAAATACATTAGGTGAGTTTCATTTGCCCCTTTTACTCTTTACATTTTTGGGCTGAGAATACATGCAAATGTTTTATTAACTGTTTTATAATAATTATATGTGTGAGTTTCATTTGCCCCTTTTACTCTTTACATTTTTGGGCTGAGAATACATGCAAATATTTTATTAACTGTTTTATAATAATTATATGTGTGAGTTTCATTTGCTCCCTTTTTTACTCATTACATTTTTGGGCTGAGAATACATGCAAATGCTTTATTAACTGTTTTACAATATTTATATGCGTGAGTTCCATTACTCCCTTTTTTATATATATTTTTGGGACTGAGAATACATGCGCTGCTTTTATAAATGTTTTACGAAATAGACACAAGTAATCGAAACTACATTATATGGTTGAATGATCGAAATCGAATATGCCCCTTTTTATTAAGTCTGGTATTCTAAGAATTAGGGAACAGACACCCTAATTGACGCGAACTCTAAAGATAGATCTATCGGGCCCAACAAGCCCCATCCAAAGTACCGGATGCTTTAGTACTTCGAAATTTATATCATGTCCGAAGGAGGATCCCGGAATGATGGGGATATTCTTATATACAAATTGTGAATGTCGATTACCAGGTGTTCAATCCATATGAATGATTATTTTGTCTCTATGTATGGGACGTATGTTTATGAGAAATGGAAATATGAAATCTTGTGGTCTATTAAAATTATGAAATGATTATTTATGTTAAACTAATGAACTCACCAACCTTTTGGTTGACACTTGAAAGCATGTTTATTCTCAGGTACGAAAGAAATCTTCCGCTGTGCATTTGCTCATTTTAGAGATATTATTTGGAATCATTCATGACATATTTCAAAAGACGTTGCATTCAAGTCGTTGAGTTCATCAAGATTATTATTAAGTCAGTTATAGATAGATATATTATGAAATGGTATGCATGCCGTCAACTTTCGATGTAATGAAAGATTGTCTTTTCAAAAACGAATGCAATGTTTGTAAAATGTATCATATAGAGGTCAAGTACCTCGCAATGTAATCAACTATTGTGAATCGTTTATAATCGATATGGACTTTGTCCGGATGGATTAGGACGGGTCCTTTCATGATTAACATTAATTACATAGGTAATTATTGATAAAGTAATTATTGATCATTTTTTTTTCGTTTTGTGGAGTAAGGACCAAAAATAGTTATGTGATTGATTTGTAATAAGCGTGAAAGTAATTATTCATCATCTTTTGTTTTACTTTTCGTCTTGTCGAGAGAAAAGATCTAAATGCTCAATCAATAAAGTGAGACGTACATTAACGATTGGTAAAATATATATATATATATATATATATATATATATATATATATATATATATATATATATATATATATATATATATAATAACAATAAAACAGTTATTAAAAAATGAGTTACGTAGTTAATTATTAATAAGAAAAAAAGTTAAACAAAAATAAAGTGAAAAATTATATAATTGATTTAATAATAATAATAATAATAATAATAATAATAATAGTAATAATATAATAATAATAATGAATACTTATTAGATAGTAAAAATTGTGTGGGCGATTTATAATGAATGAGAAGTTTTATGGGTAAATTATGAAATGCGAAAAGTGTGTGGTTAATTTATAAAAACAGTAAAATTAACTTTTATAAAGAACGTGGTTGAATTGTAAAAAATAAAAAGTTTAAGGAAACTTTGTGAAACTTAGAAAGTTCCCTATTCATTTCTAGTATATATAGATATAACTAGTTCAATTCATTTGAAACTAACTAGTTGTGGAGCCCTCGCTTCGCGCCGGGGGCTCCGTTTTGAATGCGAGTTAAAAAAAAGTCTTGATCTATTTTGTAAAAAAGAATTTTTTTTCGACATAACATTGAAGGGTTGTTCCTTTTGTGAAAGTTGCTTCTTTTAGCGTTCGGGTTTTATTTTAAAAAAAAAAGTTAGTAAAGTGGGGGTTCGATTTGTATTTTAATAAAAGTTAGTGGGTTAAGTTTGTGAAATTTGAAAAAACTTTACGTATAAAGTGGGGGTTCGATTTGTATTTTAATAAAAGTTAGGGGGTTAAGTTTGTGAAAATTGAATATTAGTAAAAAAAAAGTTAGTAAAGTGGGGGTTCGATTTGTATTTTAATAAAAGTTAGGGGGTTAAGCTTGTGAAATTTGAGGGAAAATATACGTATAAAGTGAGGGGTTCGATTTGTATTTTAATGAAAGTTAAGGGGTTAAATTTGCGAAAAATAAAAAAATGAATAGTACTATTTATTTACACTTTACCTTTTAATTTAGGTATATAATAATATAATATAATATAATATAATATAATATAATATGAAAGTGATATTTGGTGAGATTTTATTTTGTTTGTTGTCAGTTGTGTGGTGAGGCTATTATTCCCATGTTATTCAATGTCAAAACCGACATATTTTTAAACTTATACTGTAGTACGGAGTAAATGATAATGATGATCAAATATTTAAATTTTAATGTTATGACAATGACTTACTCTATCATATGGAGTAGTTAGGTGTGAAATCGTATACTAAACGTATTTTGAACAGTGAGCAAAGGTTGGTTAAATTTTTTTAAAGATATAAATAATTATAATTATAATTATAATTATAATTATAATTATAATTATAACTATTAAATGAGATTATAATAAAAGTTAAATCATTATTTACTAGTATCTATTTACGAAATGACTCATGAAATCACGAGATTGTTTAAACAAAATATTTTAATAATATATTTTAGGTATTACGTGAATGTAAATGTTAAAATCATTTAGTTTAATGACTTGTGGGATCACAGATTTCGACTAAGAAACTTGTCGTTGTTAAGTTGGTCATAATTAATGAACTACATTAATTCACTCACCACCCACTTTCAATTTTTATTACAATTACTATTTTTCTTGTCATAAATGATACATTGGTACTTATAACATTAGAAAAGGGACTCAAAATATCTGAGTCAAGCTCGCAAAAATCATGATTATTTTTTAATACTTCTATCATACTATATACCTTCATTTTAAATAGTTACAATATGATTTGACGTATGTTATCGATTTTCAGATTCTTGTTGTTTAGCAAACATAAATAATAAAACATTCAAGGTGTGATAAATTTCATCATCAAACAACACATAAAAGAGAATAATTTTTTTGAAAAAACCATTAACAATGACATGAAGGTTTGTACCTACTTTTTGAAAACAAAAGGTTATTGGATAATATGACGGAGATTGGGAAAAAGAGTTGTAAAGGTTTGTACAAATTGAGAAATAGAGTTTTGATAATATATGGTGGAGATGCTCCGAGATATATATTTATAAAACAGTAATACTGTATTAAATATTAAATGATATTTTATTAATTATTTTTGCTTTTCAAATCGGCATTCATATATTATCGACATTTATTTGTTTTTATTTTGTATTCTTTTTAAATAAATTAATATTAATATAAAATAATGATATTATTATTATAAAAATTAAAGGATAATTAGTGAAATGATGACATCATTATTTTAGAGCTTTATATGAATAGATATAAAAGTGTATAAATTCTAGGAACGGTAAAATTAAGAAGGCGAATAATTAAAATTTTTAAATTGAGAAATATAGAGAACTTTATATATAAATATAGTAAGGGTTTTAATCAACAGGGAATCACTTTTTTGCAAGAAGTAGAGGGATGTAACTTTTTTTTCATTTTTTTTTTTTGATTTTTTTTCAACCATTAAGATCACATGAAAATTTGAACATTTAAAAAAAAAACTTTATAATAAATGTTATTATTTTAGTAAAAAAAACGTTTAAAGAAATAAAAGATTACATGCATCATATGTAATGTTTTAATTAAAATATTTTTTTCAAGGGTTAGAAATTAGAGTTTAGAAATTAGGGTTTAGAATTTAGGGTTCAGAATTTAGGGTTTAAAAATTAGGGTTTAGGGTTTAGAAATTATGATTTAGATTGACTTTTTAACACGAACGGTTTATAGTTTAGGATTTTGGGTTTAGAGACTAAACCCAAAACACTAAAACCTAAACCCTAAATCGGGCTAAATTTAAAAAAAAAACTTCACACAAAGATGAAAACAAAACGATAAAAATCTCTAATTAAAAACATTACTTATGATGAATGTTATTATTTATATCTTCGAGCGTTTTTCCGCCAAAATAATAACATTCGTTACAAAATGTATGTTTTAAATGTTCATATTTTCATGTGATTTTAATATTTGAAAAAATTCCAAAAAAAAAAAAAAGAAAAGAAAAAAACAAAATTACATCCTACCACTTCTCTCTCAAAAAAGTGTTTCCATCCTTATGATGGCCATATATAGTAAATAACAAAATTAATATAATATTATACACTATATCTGTGATGATCCTTTTAAATCCCTTTGGACGAATACATCATTCATTGATTTCATAGTGAGGTTTTGACCTCTATATGATACATTTTGTAAAAATTGCATTCTTATGAAAAGGCACACTATAAATGAATATATAAATCCAAGGTTTTCGACGTCTGATGATCTCTACGTATAGACAATCACTGTATATAATAGTTTACCATAATACATCCGTTGACAATGCAGTCAAAATAAGATACATGGTGATGATTTTGTGAATGCAAAGTTTTCTCGAATAAAGCATGTATGACTCCATGCACATATCTTGTATAACGTTTAAGCGAACAGCGGAAGACTTCTATTAACCTGAGAATAAACATGCTAAAAAGTGTCAACACAAAGGTTGGTGAGTTCATAGTTTTAATGTTACGCATAATCTGTATATAAAGGTGGATCACAAGATTTCAGTTGTTTCATCCGAAACGTTTATCAAAAGATTCTACGTAATTGAGCACCCTGGTAACTAAACTTAACGTATATATAATTTGTACCATTTGTATAATCATCTTAATAATACACGCAAACCAACGTATACGCTTCTCAAATAGCATACGTCCGTTAAAAGGCTAGTGCTCTAGCTCGGACGGGGATATCAAGCCCTATGGATCCATATACTACTACTCGCGCCCACCAGTTCTTATAACCGACAGTTACTAGTTACCAAAGCTAAGGGATTTTCGGTTCAAACTCATTATAGAATTTAGTATGTACTTGTGTCCATTGTTTTTAAAATAAAGTGCATGTATTCTCAGCCCAAAAATATATATTGCAAAATCATTTAAAAATGGAGCAAATGAAACTCACCTTAGCAGCACATAAGGTCATTCACCGAAATGTGACCGAAACTCGGAATGCAAAATAACCGTAGATCTCAACCTAGAGAACATATGTTGGTCAATACATGTCTAACAAGCTAGGTCGGGTCATAGTGTATCACAAATCCTAATGCTCGAGACCGACATGCAAAAGTTAACAAAAGTCATCTCAAAAGTCAACCTGACTCATATGATCTTTAAATCTATACATGTTTATTAACATAATATAAGTCTTGATAATTGAACGAATTTATAGTTTATCAACTCAAAATATTATTTATTTTAGAAGCTATATTATATGGCAATCGAACATAATTTATTATTTCACATAGTTTTCCAATACTTGTAAAATCAGATTATAGTGTTTATAAAGCTTTAAAACATGATAAAACAGTCAACTTTGACAATTGTTCAACAAGACGAGACGTGCCTTATATAAAAATTCATTTACTTGATTAGTAATATTTGAAACTCCAATTTATCAATCTTATAAACAAGTTGTTTAAATATCAATTTACAGTTTCAAACACCATTTTAATTAACGTCATACATAATTCAGTTGACCATATCTTTTAATCCGTTCATCGAAATCACGCGATTTCTAAATGAAAAGTTAATAATTTTTCGCCAGCTTTCCAAAAACATGCATATCATATACTTTATATCCGTAGCATATGTATCAAATTCGTGATTCATCATAAACTATGTAACGACAAAATTAAAGCATACAAGCATGCATAAACATATATACTCGAGCACTAGACATGGATACACTATTAATATATAAAAGATAAGGTATAAATGCTTACGTATCAATATTGTGATTCAATATTGCAGGAAAGTACGTAGACGCAACGGAGATGATAAACACTAGTTTGACTTACGAGCAATACTCCCGAACCATACCCATAACATCCATAATTATAACCCATAATTTCCTTAGCTCTATCATGCTCGAAAACCCGTTTTGAAAATAACACGCTCATGACTTCGTCGTAGTATTTTATGTAAAATACTTAATAATAATAATTCTATTAATAATAATAATAAGATTAATATTAATAATATTAATCTTAATAATAATAATAATAATATAAATAAAAATTATAATATAAAAATAAATACGGAGTATATGTTAGATAAAGAGATAGATAGTTATGAATGTGTGTCTGAAACATATAACTCGAATTCGTCGAGCTTTATAGATGATTTCAGTTTTGGCACCTCATGCGAGAGATGCATGAGGTATGTGTGTAATGCTCATGCGATCGCATGAGCTTACTTTGACAGCTAATATGCACTCGTTTCCTCTACCGACACATTTGATTTATATTATTTAATATATAATATATTTAATCTTTAGAATTAATTAAATATTATATTATATTCTCGTGCATAGTTGATTTGTAATTTTTGCACCGATGTGTAGTACGTTGACCCTCGACTCAAGAACCGGTTCCGATTTTTCGAACGCATTTTCGTACGCTTAGAAAACTTGTACTTTACGTTTCGCGAGTGTACATTTATCAATAATTAGACTTATTTCACCAATGAGTATACTAATTAAAATGTAACTTATACTTTTGAATGTTATGGTCATTTGCTTCCTAAAATCATCGTCCTAATATATATATAATAATATTATTTTAAATTTAAACGTTTTATGACTAAGTTATTATTATATTTTTATTACATTATATAAAATATATATATATATATATATATATATATATATATATATATATATATATATATATATATATATATATATATATATATTCATGTCTAGTTATAAATATTTGTTCGTGAATCGTCGGTAAAACTCATATAAATTTTAAATTTAAATTTGGTCGAAAATTTTCGGGTCGTTACAGTACCTACCCATTAAAGAAATTTCGTCCCAAAATTTGATAGAGATCGTCATGGCTAACAATAAAAATGTTTTTGTGACGAATATGAGTGGATAAATAGAGTTTTATCATTATTGTATATTATAAATAAAACGATTCGATTATGTGAAGCGTAAGAGTGAAGCTGTCACAAAAGGTTGAGATAGGGATTTAACTTTGGACGTAGTCACGGTGGATTTTCAGATTTCAAGGGATTTAGAGAAAAATCTTCGTAATAAGATTTGATTCTTCGGTAGTTAAGGAGATAGGATCTTCTTTGGTTAAATTCGATGATCTGTTTTGATTGCTCTGTCGGATATTTCACTATAAATCCACCCTCTTCATTTCCTTATTTTCCACAGCTCATACCTTCTATTCTTTCTCCCTCAATTCATATTTTAAAGCATTCGTCAATATGCTCCATCCAGTTCTGCTTCTTGATATACTCCTAACTTTCATATCTGTCATTCTTCTTTTTCATCTCCCGCCGGAAGAATCTATTTACTTCTACTATACTCTTGGTTTTATAGTGTTTTTAGTTCTCCACTGTCTTTATATTGCTATATGCAACGATATATACGGTTTGTAAATTTCTAGGTTGTTGTTATGTTTTATATCTTCCCTTATATTTCGGAGTCCCTGCTTCTGTCTTTCTATAATCATTGACATCCACGGTTAATGCTCTCTCCTATTTGCTGCGATTTATACTCCAATTTTTATTTCGGAGCTTCATGCTTTTGTTTTCTTCTTCTTTCCGATTTCAAGTCAAACGAATAATGGTCCAGAATTCGTAGGTATGGAGTTTCGAGTGATCATAATATACAAAAGAGAAAGGAAAGGTAATAACACGATTTGATTTGTCAAATTACCAGAATATCTGGAAAAGACCGAATCATCAAGAAAAATATTTTCTTGATATGTTTAGAGGTTAAATAGAATGAAGGAGTTATGTAACATGGTTTATGATGAGGGTATGATCTGTGAACCGTTATCACGTTCCATTAGAAACTCAGCATGACTTACTGTAATATAATCACGTTGATCAAGTGTCATTATATTATACTAACTCATGCTTCAGTTCCCAACATTACTTCAAAACATTCATATTTTAAATGCAAATTTTACAGAATATAGAAACTAACCATTTTCCTTTATGATGTAATACAGATAACGCGAGGAGATAAATGATTTCAGATAAGAATAGTTATGAAAATATCTTCAGAAATATCGAAGATATTTATAATGAAAGATATGATGATATCTTAGAATTTCTAATATCAAAGGACAATAAAGAAGATTTGTCCGTAAAGATTTAGAGTCAGGAGCAAGGTATTCGTTAATGACTTCAGCAAATACTGAATCATTTGGATTCTTTGAAGGCAGGTTTAGTCTTTGTGATTTGTCTACGGCCTCCTTCATAGTTTGCTCAATCCGTTTTCCAGTTCCTAACCTTCTCTTTTTCTGAGCTTCTCCAATACACTAATCTTTATCATCAAACTTTTGGCCATTAAGACCATTTACAGTCTTGTTGCTTCATCAGCATTCAAAGTTATCATAACTAAATCGTCGGTTATCAATCTGAGGTGTTTTCAAGAGTTTGAAGGGTTTGAATGAAGACTGTAATTGTCAAGGTACATATGATGCTCTAGAATTTTGAATGGTACAAATATTTTTCTGGGTTTTATGAATAGAAGTAACGTTCTAGCACAGTTTTGAAGTCAAGGTATAGCTTTGAAAGATGTAGGAATCTAAGAGTGATGTTTTCTGTTAAATCTTGGCTTGGATTCTGATTTTTCAAAATCAGAATATGTAATCAAATTTGGATGCGAATGGTTGTTTTGATTTATAGGAAAGAATGTATATCGTTGTGAAAGTAGTGAGTATAGTTGATGATTTGTTGAATCATAATTGAAGAATGTAACATATTATTTGTGAATTTATATATCTCTCAGGTATTACCTACCCGTTAAAAGTTTCACAAGTAGTATTTTGTACCAGAGAATTTTATTACAGTCTTTATGAAAATATATGTATGTATATTTTCTTCAGATATAATACAGATTTAATGAGTTAATATCATATTAAGCTCATTTGATTTTCGGCTGGATTTGAAATGAATAATCTCTAAAATATTAAAGATTTAATAATCTTCGCGGAGTATTTCACTAATGTAATCAATACTTCGTTATTCAGTTTTATTGATATTTCCTCAGTGAATCATATTGGTGCTCATGGAACTCTTGCTAACTTCGCAAGGTACGAATGATGTTTTCTAGAAAGTTTTGAATACATCGAAGATGAAAGTATAAAATCAAACATACTATTGAATAATATACTTAGTTTATTATGAAATGGAATTCATTGAGTTGAAACGGAGATTGTGGTTAAAGAAGGATGTACATCATAGCATATCAGTAATATGAACTATCCGAGTAGTACCTACTAGTTAAGATTCCAACGTAATAGCTTAGTACGAAAAGATTTATTTTGATCTCAAAATTTATATATATATATAAAACATACATATAATTTCTTCAGAGGGAATGAGTTAATACTTCATAACTCATTGATACGATATACGTGTTGTTGATTAGTGATGATGTTTGCGGTGATTATGGATCTGGCGGAGCTTGTGATGTTGTAGATGTTGCTGATGCTGACGATGCTGACGGTGCTGGTGATGCTGACGGTACTGTTGATGCTGCTGGTAAAATAGATCTAGCTTGTAAATCGTGCACTATTCCGATCAGGGTTTTATTTCATCATTTCTATTCGCTCACTCATCTGGTTTACAATTAGAACTAGAATAAGTAATCTCTAAAACTTTTAGAAACTACATATTCTCTGCAGAATATTTCTTCGAAACTACATATTCTCTGCAGAATATTTCTTCGATAAAGTTATGAATCAATACTTCATCGTTTGTTGTTGTTGGTATTCCTTGGTATCTATGGTGCGTATGACGTTGATGTTCGAGGTACAGATTGTGATGTTGAGGTGTGGGATGCGGATGTTGTTGTTGGTGGTGGTAATGATACTGTTGGTGTTGATGATGGTGGTACTGTTGATGCCGGTGATGCTGTCGGTGCTTGTAATATTTGCACCATATTCTCCAAAGCCACTACCCGAGCGCGAAGCTCGTTGACTTCTTCTACTACACTGGGATGATTGGCGGTTCGGACGAGCAGATGAATAAGATCCAGAATTTGAGATAGTATATAATCATGACGAGATACTCTGGAGATGAGAGAGAAAATGGTATTACGAACAGGTTCACCGGTAAGTGCTTCAGGTTCTTCGCCAAGAGGGAAATGTGGTGGATGGAAGGGATCACCTTCTTCTTGTCTCCAATGATTAAGTAGGCTACGAACCCATCCCCAATTCATCCAGAATAGATGATGGCTAATTGGTTGCTCCATTCCGGTCACACTACTTTCGGAGCTCGAGGAGTTCGAGGAATCAAGGGAGAAATCCATATTATATGATCGGATAAAGGATTTTCGATATGAGATGAGTGTTGAATACTTAATGATATCTTCGTCTCCTTGAATACGTATATATAGCAAAAAGATTCCGTAATTTACGGAGAAAATTTAGGAAAAGTGTCAGACAAAGTCTGCTGAGATAAATATGATAAGATATGATTTGTCTAGACTTCCATTTATGCAATAATTGCAGTAAGACGTGTCTAGACTAAAGAATGATAAGCATGTAATTTCTGACAAGAAATGATAAGCAAAACTCGGTAAAAACAAATACGGTCATAGTCCAGACTCACTAATGCATCCTAACAATTACCAGTTAAACACACCAATGCAAATTCTGGTTCCCTATGACCTCAAGCTCTGATGTCAACTGTGATGATCCTTCCAAATCCCTTTGGACGAATACATCATTCATTGATTTCATAGTGAGGTTTTGACCTCTATATGATACATTTTGTAAACATTGCATTCTTTTGAAAAGGCACACTATAAATGAATATATAAATCCAAGGTTTTCGACGTCTGATGATCTCTACGTATAGACAATCACTGTATATAATAGTTTACCATAATACATCCGTTGACAATGCAGTCAAAATAAGATACATGGTGATGATTTTGTGAATGCAAAGTTTTCTCGAATAAAGCATGTATGACTCCATGCACATATCTTGTATAACGTATAAGCGAACAGCGGAAGACTTCTATTAACCTGAGAATAAACATGCTAAAAAGTGTCAACACAAAGGTTGGTGAGTTCATAGTTTTAATGTTACGCATAATCTGTATATAAAGGTGGATCACAAGATTTCAGTTGTTTCATCCGAAACGTTTATCAAAAGATTCTACGTAATTGAGCACCCTGGTAACTAAACTTAACGTATATATAATTTGTACCATTTGTATAATCATCTTAATAATACACGCAAACCAACGTATACGCTTCTCAAATAGCATACGTCCGTTAAAAGGCTAGTGCTCTAGCTCGGACGGGGATATCAAGCCCTATGGATCCATATACTACTACTCGCGCCCACCAGTTCTTATAACCGACAGTTACTAGTTACCAAAGCTAAGGGATTTTCGGTTCAAACTCATTATAGAATTTAGTATGTACTTGTGTCCATTGTTTTTAAAATAAAGTGCATGTATTCTCAGCCTAAAAATATATATTGCAAAATCATTTAAAAAGGGAGCAAATGAAACTCACCTTAGCAGCACATAAGGTCATTCACCGAAATGTGACCGAAACTCGGAATGCAAAATAACCGTAGATCTCAACCTAGAGAACATATGTTGGTCAATACATGTCTAACAAGCTAGGTCGGGTCATAGTGTATCACAAATCCTAATGCTCGAGACCGACATGCAAAAGTTAACAAAAGTCAATTCAAAAGTCAACCTGACTCATATGATCTTTAAATCTATACATGTTTATTAACATAATATAAGTCTTGATAATTGAACGAATTTATAGTTTATCAACTCAAAATATTATTTATTTTAGAAGCTATATTATATGGCAATCGAACATAATTTATTATTTCACATAGTTTTCCAATACTTGTAAAATCAGATTATAGTGTTTATAAAGCTTTAAAACATGATAAAACAGTCAACTTTGACAATTGTTCAACAAGACGAGACGTGCCTTATATAGAAATTCATTTACTCGATTAGTAATATTTGAAACTCCAATTTATCAATCTTATAAACAAGTTGTTTAAATATCAATTTACAGTTTCAAACACCATTTTAATTAACGTCATACATAATTCAGTTGACCATATCTTTTAATCCGTTCATCGAAATCACACGATTTCTAAATGAAAAGTTAATAATTTTTCGCCAGCTTTCCAAAAACATGCATATCATATACTTTATATCCGTAGCATATGTATCAAATTCGTGATTCATCATAAACTATGTAACGACAAAATTAAAGCATACAAGCATGCATAAACATATATACTCGAGCACTAGACATGGATACACTATTAATATATAAAAGATAAGGTATAAATGCTTACGTATCAATATTGTGATTCAATATTGCAGGAAAGTACGTAGACACAACGAAGATGATAAACACTAGTTTGACTTACGAGCAATACTCCCGAACCATACCCATAACATCCATAATTATAACCCATAATTTCCTTAGCTCTATCATGCTCGAAAACCCGTTTTGAAAATAACACGCTCATGACTTCGTCGTAGTATTTTATGTAAAATACTTAATAATAATAATTCTATTAATAATAATAATAAGATTAATATTAATAATATTAATGTTAATAATAATAATAATATAAATAATAATTATAATATAAAAATAAATACGGAGTATATGTTAGATAAAGAGATAGATAGTTATGAATGTGTGTCTGAAACATATAACCCGAATTCGTCGAGCTTTATAGATGATTTCAGTTTTGGCACCTCATGCGATCGCATGAGGTATGTGTGTAATGCTCATGCGGTCGCATGAGCTTACTTTGACAGCTAATATGCACGCGTTTCCTCTACCGACACATTTGATTTATATTATTTAATATATAATATATTTAATCTTTAGAATTAATTAAATATTATATTATATTCTCGTGCATAGTTGATTTGTAATTTTTGCACCGATGTGTAGTACGTTGACCCTCGACTCAAGTACCGGTTCCGATTTTTCGAACGCATTTTCGTACGCTTAGAAAACTTGTACTTTACGTTTCGCGACGTGTACCTTTATCAATAATTAGACTTATTTCACCAATGAGTATACTAATTAAAATGTAACTTATACTTTTGAGTGTTATGGTCATTTGCTTCCTAAAATCATCGTTTTGAGTGTTATGGTCATTTGCTTCCTAAAATCATCGTCCTAATATATATATAATAATATTATTTTAAATTTAAACGTTTTATGACTAAGTTATTATTATATTTTTATTACATTATAAAATATATATATATATATATATATATATATATATATATATATATATATATATATATATATATATATATATATATATATATATATATATATATATATATATTTATTTATTTATTTATTCATGTATAGTTATAAATATTTGTTCGTGAATCGTCGGTCAAAATCATATAAATTTTAAATTTAAATTTGGTCGAAAATTTTCGGTCGTTTTAAGTCAAACTCATACGTCAATATACATGATACGTGGTTTAACCTCTCGCCTCTTAATATAAGAGTTCCACACATAACGCCAAACTATAATTCATTTAATGTATGATTCAGAAAACTTATCACATAAAACTAATAATGTGATGTTTCACCAAGTATTATTATCATATTTTCTTATAGATTCAAACCTTACTATCATCCAATCCCGAGTAGTTAGAAAAATGTTTAAAATATGACATGTACACAGTGGCGAGTTTAGGTTGATGTCCGTAGGATCACGAGACACCACTAGTTTATATGTAATGGCTGTTCTAATTTATTTTATCTCTCTTTTAAAATAAACATTTTACGTTTATCTTATACGATATCTTGCTAATATTAGAGGCTACAAACTTAATAACTTTTTTTTTTTTTTTTAACATCCAGAGGAACTAAACCACCTATGCGTTCAACTACTGTTCTGGAAGAAACCCGGAACAATCCGAGAGCATGACCGGTAAAACCTCCCCCTCTCCGCTGCCCCCACACTAAGCGAAAGGTGACCTGGTGGATACTTCATGTCAGGAAAACATTGAGTTCAATGTTGCAGTCCAGCAGAGTCGAACTCATGACATCTCGCTAAGAGAGACAGTTCACTATGAGTTGAGCTACAACTCAATGTTAGAGTTGTGTCTCTCGGCTTGTCATGACCCTTTCATGACTGAAAAACAACCAAATATATACATTAGATATGAAGAAAATTATACTACGTATATGTTATCATCATTTGGAAGTGGCTTGGGTACAGGTTCGGACTTTGGTTCGGAAGGTTGGAATTGGCTACCAAGCCTCGGATATACTATTTACTCGGTACCTTATACCAAACCTCAAAAACCTCATATTGACATTACATTATTTTGTCTAGAACATCTTGTTTCAGTCATTTAGAATGGAAGCTGAAATAGCGTTACCGATATATATTCATACAACACCTTAGCCCCGATCCCTATTATGTCCGCCTCAACACCATCTCCGAACATCACCGCTACCATCTTCCACGTCAACATGTCCCTGATATTTTTTCATCAACACTACTATACTCAATTTACACCATCTTAACCATCAATCCTTTGTCATCTTCATCGCAAATATATTCCGAACATCACATCTATCTCCAACAATTTATCTTGCCAATCACCATCTGCGTCATCTATGTAGTCGTCACCATTTCAATGTGGTTATTTATTGTTGGAAGCTATTGAAGAAGATGACCAAATTATAAATGAAATACAAACGTACTTGACTCGTAAATGAATTTTGACGTGGTTAAATGATCAACCGGATACATAAAGCAAACAATCAGTTTCCAATTAATCAATACATATATTATGAATGATTAGTAGATTTAATAGACAATTGTATTTTGAATATAGAATCTGTATAATAGAAATTTAAGACTATATAAATTTTCAAGCAAAACATCCATACGAGACATGCAGCTATAGCTTGTACACCATGTTGCTTGCACCTTTATACAAGACCACATATCTCTTGACGTGTCTTCAACGAAAATTCAAGAACTTAAAGACTTCCATATCATAGGATCATAATCCATAGATATATACAAATATAGATATATAGATCTATATATATAATGATATAACAGATCGATACCATTTAACTCCAGATGACATAATACTTTAGGCCTACAGATAACATAATACTTTAGGCCTATTATATTGTGTGGTATACTTGCACCATTCGGTCTACTACGTGTGAGTCCACTGCTAAAATCTCTAATCAGACAAAACTCTTCGAAAAATAATAGTATTGGCAATACTAAGAACTACAAAGGAATAACCAAAGTCTGCATATCAATACTATAATACTGAATACAAGTTTACAATCTGTCTAGCAACATCCTGTCTTTTAACTTTTCATTTCTATCTTGTAAGCAAATTTTTAAAACTTTCATAGTTGTAAACTTAAGCTACTGGATGGTTTTCATTGAAAGGTTCCTAAGATATACGCTCTTCAGTTCAGTTTATGGATATGTTGAACCAGAAAGAACTCGACTGTGAAAGAAAACGTTGTTGAGAAGACGAAACACTAGAAATTAACAGAGTATACCTCCCACTGCACGATTATAAGCTTGAATAAAGATGAACAGACGGTTAAGCTGACCTAGTTGTGGGAAGCCGTTGGGAAAAAAAAAACAGCTAACAATTGTTCTTATTGTTGTGCTAATAACAAATTAACAATGTAACATTTGTAAAAGTGAAAAACAAGTAAAACAGGGCAATCACGTATTGAACTGAGACAAGAAAACATCAAAGAAACAAACCTAGCAATAAAATATAATTAAATAAGTTAGAAAGCATCTTTATTAAAATCAACTGGAAACCACTGAACTCTAACTAGCAGGTGAAAACATATGGCACAATGAGATAAGTCCAAGGGCATTATTTAGTATTTAACAAAGCAGAGTTTAAAAATAACATTTTCAAGACATACAAGACAAAATTTATAGATGTTTGACAAAGCATATCACGTGTGCACGTATTCTAAATGTACAACGTAGAATAGCATGCCAATATAAGACATTATTTAAACCTCTGGAATTAGATTCATTGAACTTCCTCTCGGTTTAATTCAAAGCACACCGGGTACCCAATGCGGCGATGGTGTATAAAGAGTTTCCTCCTAACGAGTGTGGGTGACAAATGAGAGCATTCGATGTCGATATCGCCGTTCAAAAAAATATATATATAATATAAATAAATAGATGTAACATGGTACCAAAATGGCTGTCAAACAATTGTTTGAACAAACAGACAAGCAGGCTTCCTACACTTTCTCAACTGATGTTAACCCACCCTTATGGGAGAAAAAGGAACAACATTTCTAGGTTCTCCATGAGAATAAAACAAAGAGAACAGCCAAACCACAAAATGATGACGTTCAGTAATATAATCGTTTGTATAAATTAAAGATCCCATAGGTTACAGTGACTAACAAGATCCTGATTATCACTAATCAAACATAGATACATAACAATTGCTTTTACAACTAGGCAAGGCATCACTCATCAAGTAAAGGAAAGAAACGGTACCAATTTTTCAAAAATTATGTAGGAACTAGCAACATGGTACATATTAAAACAAGGATAATCATGATAAGACATAGAAATTAGAAAGTTTAGATGAGCACCAAGCATCATAACACATTAAAGGGACTCTAAAGGCTTCACAAATATTATATGGTACAACCTTCACACCCTTGCAATATTCACACCACTCGAAATATCGACTTACGAGCCATAAAAGTAAACACGTTGCAGTCCATGAGGCCTTAAAATGTACTCATCGGCTTCTAAAAAAATTAGCATGTAAAAAGTTTGTTCCCGAGGGTCATAACTGATGTAGAAGTCACAAGGATTATGTAACATTTGACATCATACGGGGCAAATCATGCTTCTATGGTTCGAGAATAATGTGCTCCCATCTAGACACTGCATATCCAACTTGCAGACTTAACTGATCATTTTTGGTGTCTGTCTTCACAATACTTGCAATACCCTCGTGGCCGTGCAGCAAGGGTATCTTTTCTCACGCTCATTGTCAACTTAACTAGCATACTAGTGAAATACTGAAAGGAAGCATCATAGAACCAACTAGCCCAAATAGTCTTTCATGTCATATAAGATTGTGGATATAAGAGTTATCATAAAGTATGAAAAATTCTAGCTAAGAATATCAAACGAAAACTAAAGAGTATCCGCCTACCAAAAGAAATGTTAGCCACAGAGTCACCGTCTCAATAGTGACCAGGTAACAACTTATCATCTCTCACATCATTATTTTTAGTGACAGCTATCAATACGGAGAAGCTTGCAACAGCAAAGGCAGAACCTTCTCACGAAGAGATACACATTTCGCCACACGTTCTTATCAAATGATTAGCACACAACCTAAACGATATGTTCAGTTACGATTTTATATTCGGACTGAGCTAACAAAGTGCGTCAGCTACTAATAGCGAAATAAGCCAGCTGACATGAGCTAGTTAATACTAGCAGGCAGTCATGATCGACCTTATAAATAATAAAAGACCGCATATATGTCAAAGCCTGCCACATCAGAATGCATAAAATACTTCGTCGGAAATCATTTGTTCTTTCGCCTTAAAAAATTATCCATCCAACTCCCATAAACCGGTGCTTAGCCGGTATATTTGCATCATGGCATCACAAACCAAGTCATAGTGTGAAGTAACACATAAGTATGGTGTCTCAAAATAAGGTCCTTACCAGGTGAACACTTACATTTCATAATGTAACTAGTAAACAAACAATTGGAACCATATAAATATAATACTAGTTGGCTTCACAAAATAAACAGAAATCGAATTGAGTAATCTACTATAAAGAAAATGCAACCGGATCACACAGAGATTCAAAACTCACGTTCAAATTCTAGAGCAGTAAGCAACAAAAGTACTTTAATTCGTTTGATAGCACCCGTTTCACACGAATAACAAACTTCAACTACTACCACCAAACACATGAACAAACATCACATTTACCACATATATAAACCAACTCTATAGTCTCCATTACATTCATACCTTCTTATTTCATACAAATTAAATGTACATGTACATACTGGAAACATAAACAAGAGGGATACCAAACCCTAAACAGGAGGTATATTAGAAAAAGAAAAACCTTTGTAACCTTTATAAGCATAATAAGCAATCCGTGTGTAATAAAACCCTGGAATAAACAATACAGCTCCCAATATTGAAAAAAACACACCTGCTCACATCATTAAAAAAAAAATAGACAAAGTTTATTAAACATAAATTTTTTTTCTTCTTCCAAGATTAATTAATATTTAATTGATAAGTTCAGAAAGTTACCGTGAGCGGTGTCACCGCCGACGCGATTAGCGGACATGAAGATGCCGGAGATGATTCCGGTGATGCCGAAGACAAGAAGAGCGACGGCGAGAGCGATTTCTTTGACAGGAGGTCGATTGTGTACGGTGTAAATAGCATCTGAGTCCATCATGATATCTTCATCTGAAATTGAGAAAGCGTGATCTACGTATGCCATTGAAATTTGGTTGAATTTTTTGATTTGTGATTTTAGGGTTTTGATTCAAGTGTTTAGCTTGTTAAAGAAGACGAGTGACGTTTCTTCGAATTTGGGGTGAAAGTTTGCGTGATAAACCCGTATGAGGAACACTTTCTCATAGGGAATTGATATATCCAACCTTTTTTTACTGCTTCCACCATTTTTTTCAAGTTATTTCCTAATATACCCTTGTACAATAAATATTAAATATTGGTATTACCGATTCAACTTCAACTTCACCTCCATTTCTCATTTCCACTTTTTGTCTCTTTTTCATTTGTCTTTTACTTCACATTCATCTTCTTTCTCACCTTCCTCTTCTTTTTTTTCTTTTACCAAAACAAGAACTTAACTGTAATCCTTCATTTCTTCCTTACCTTTCACTAAATTATATCTAAATAAAAACCACTAATTAAACTAATCTACTAACATTAACATCAGAAATTGACAACTTGTAATGGTGACTTATGAACAAATCAAGTGCAACTCAAAAAAATAAAAATCGGAAAACTTATGAATATGATATGAATATGAACAAAAGAAAAAACAGATCTGGATTAATGGGGACTTCAGTAATAAATTTGGGATGGATCTAACACCATTGTGTCCAATTGATAACAGATTCGACGACCTTTAAATGAAACCCTTTCACTTCAGGTGACCTATACATATTCCGACTATATGTACGTACTACTACCACCACCATAACCTCCATTCGAATCGGGCTATCTTTAAAACCAACACCGTCTTAATGTAGCCGATAAAATTAGCTTAAAAGCTCAAAGACAATACGTAGTACACTTTATTTGTGTTTTACTAAAGAGACTACCTAAATTTGAGTACGGGTTGCTGAAACAAGAATGTTGCTCATTTTGTAGATCTTTAGTATGGGTTTTATAAAAGTCTTCTTCCTGTAACTGAACTCTATCTCAAACATTACCTGTATTTATTTTTGCAGTTGGCATAGTTCCACATTAAATTGATTATTGTTCCATCTCCCTATCATTTTATAAATTATGTAATTTATTCCTATTAAAAAATACTCCGTAACAAATATGTAATGTAAGGGTATTTTGGGAAACATACATGAAAATATGTTGGAAGGAGTAAAATAGAAGGTGGAAATATCACCTCCCTTTCTGATACATGATACATTTGGGAGTATATACGAATTCTTTTCGCCGGTAGTCCTTTATTTTTATTTTATACATTAAACTAGTTTATAACCCGCGAAATTCGCGGGATTACACATCAAATTTGGATATAGTTTTAAATAATGTAAGAATTTATCACAATTTTCGTACTATCAACGTGAAACCTTTAAGATATACATTTGTAAAACTATACATTTAAGATATATGTTTGAATATTTGAATAAGATATGAGATAATAATTAAAAAAATATATCCATTTTGCAACATTACACATACTGTTACTTTTGTTTTACATATTGAATAACATATAACATATGTATATCAAGACAAGGTAAATTATATAAGTCATATGTAATTTCTATGTTAAGGACCAAAGATATCAATACCAACGATTTTTAAGAGGTCAAACATATAAGTTGAACTCAAAGGAGACTCATGTTCAATCTCCAGTTACTAACTTTAGTGAAGACTAAAATTTAGTCAGATTAATAAACACTGATTAGTACGACGAAAAGATACTTGATAGTTGATACTATACAATGTGATCAGATTCTTTAAAAGTGGCATGGTGTTTTTATCTCCAACACCACTCTAGACCTCTTCGCACTCAGATTCTGTAAAAAGTCAAAACACACCAATGGTATTCAGTATCAGTCAGTATTAAGGTAGTCAATTATTAGTCTACTTTAGAAACTAACTTAAAAACTTCAAAGAAATCATGGTGTCGTTATATGATATACCTGATAAGCCTCCCTGGTAAACTACCCCTTTTTAGAAACAACCATTCAACCCTTTAACTGGTTTTTCATCCTTGCAAAAACTCAAGTGAACACCTACCTGAAATCGTAACAGTTTTTATCTTAGTCAATAGAAGCTTCACTATGTGAATAAAAGAAACATGCACAAATGATTTTCACTGTACAACTTTAGATACCTGATGACTCAGTGGCTTATAGGTAGGTAAAACATCTTACATACTTCCATAGACACTTGGCTACAGATCTGCACAAGAAACCAAGACTAAATATATTGATAAACATGAATAAGAATGTCAAGAACAATAATTATTAAGAAAATTAACCCACACCACTGATAGACTGTGCTTGTTTTGCACTTAAAATATAAGTAAACCATGAAGAATATCATGAGCATAAACCACTTATCAATATTTCAAACCATAATATAATAATCTATAAGATAATCTTTGGTTAAATATATATATTACTATGTAAGCCATTATTATATTCCTACGATAGATATATGCAGCTACATCTGGGACCTAGGCAATTAATCAAAAGAGAGTCCTTATACTTCGGCTCCTAGTATCTGTAATCAGAATAAACTTTATATATGAAGTTACGGATAAGTAAATTGATCTTCTTAACAGAAATACTATGAACAATCTCACTCGGATGTATGGATCCCCTTCTCATAAGCTTTTGAAAACTCACTTAAGTTCCTTCGAATAGAGTACAAGTATTGATGGTGATTATATATCAGAACCTAGCCGTGAGCAATTACAAAAATTTATAGGCAGAAAAGAAACGACACACAATAATTCCACCGGTAAAGCCTTTTCACATTCAAGTACAAAGAGACCTGAGAATGTGATTCTCTATTTAAGATTAGACTGTATTGAACGCTAATTTAAAAAAGCTTAATATCTCAAAATAAATAAATAATATAAAAATAAAATAGATGATGTAAGTTTCATCTAATTCAAAATAAGAACAGACATAACCTTATATGATCTTTTGAAGAATGAAACCACATCCTACATCTATTGGAGTTCCTTTCGTAGTTTCACCTTACACACAAACTGATCAAACAGGAGTAAGCCAAACTATATAACAATAGATTATATTAAAAACTTGCCACGTATAACCCAAGTTAGCCAAACTGATATCTTCAAAAAAAAAAAAAAAACCATATCATAAAGAAAAAACTCATTATACCAAAACGTAAAAGTGAAAATTGAATTCCCATTCAGAAAGTTGAGACGCAAAACTGAACCATTTCATGTTATAATATAGTTGACCAACATATATCTGTTATTGTAAATTACCATTTTGGTCTCACAATTTATTTATTATTTAAATATATTATAGCAGAAGAAGCCATCACATAATTAGTATATAAGAAGAACTAACATTAATAATTAGTTGTGAACGGGTTAGACACATACATACTAAACATAAAATACACTAAATTTCTAAATTATGATACGAAACCTAAGGAAAATGAACTCAATATCTCTAATCAATCCAACCATTAGAGAACAACATGAACATAATGCATAAATTAATTACTTTCAACAATGAAAACAGGGGACTTACAGTGGTGTTATCAAAAGTTATGGAGAGCTTCAAAAATTATACATGGTCAGGTCTTCATTTTCAAGCATAAATGTTCAATAATCTTTTGATAAGTTATAGTGATCTTCAAATATCGATGCACGAATAGGTGTATTCGATCATGGTCACTATTGGATTGGATGTTATGTACAAGAGGAATAAAACTTGGAGAAAAGCTGAAGTATCAAAGAGATTTTAATAGTCGTCCACTGAAATAAGCGACAATTTTAGATGACATATGGATTTTTTAAATGTTCATTACATAATAAGAGTTTATGCAATAAACTAAGTACCTGTGGACCCATAATTACTCTAACACCATGTGCAAGTTCTTCAAAACCTGTAAGCATTAAAACCATTCATATGTCTAACTATTTCATGATCTCTTCAATAACATCAGCATCTTACAATACCTTTTTCCCAGCAGCTGGTAAGTAAAGCTAAAAGTTGACGTTTCGAAAGTTTTGGTACTCTTCATCCCGCTGCAATTTTCTGAAGTCAAAAACAAATATGACCAAAAACTGCACAATCAAAACTCAAAAGCCTCAACACACTTATGCCACTATCCCACTCCTGTCTATTCTCACAGAAACAATAACATAAAGTACAGCGTTACATATATAGAAGGAAAAGGAATTAAAATTTCACATTTTCACCTTAATACTTTAAACAACAGATAAAGTTGAATCAATCGAAAACAGATATAATGACTTTTTACCATATAAAACATCTGCAGGATCACTCGTAACTCTAAACTGCAGTCCATTTGGCTTGACATAATAAAGACATCATATCGTAACCCTAATCTTCAATGCGTTCATACAAGAGATTCTGAGTATGGAAGGAACCTATAATCGTTGAATATATCTAGAATCGAACTTGTCTGGTGAATTGTGTGACCGTCATATAGATGAAAGGAAAAATAGGGTTTAATAGAATGATTTGATAAATCTCACGTTAATAACTTGTTTAGATTTGCAACAGAAAACCGTTTGAATTTGATGAATTATGTTCATACAAATTGATAAGAACACTAACCCTGATTAACGATCAATCGGTTCCCTGATATCTTCAATTTTCGTGATCATGTCAATGATTAATGATTAATAAATGTTAAAACAAAAAACAAAGCGAAAGAAACAAACAAATCAAGTAGACATAGATCTTTACACCATACAACAATTTTTGCATACCTGATTCAATATGGAACGGATATGAGAAGACTTAATTTGTTATGAAGAAGTAGAAGAAGATTGAAGAGGAGAAGGGGACCCTCGAATGATTAGAAAGAGAATCAGTTTTTGTGAAACAGTTTGTTGGCAAATTTTTAGGGATCCATCAAAACCGAAGTGGGCACTATTGTAATTAGAAAGCGTAACTGTCGATTAGAAAGCCTAATGATGCCATCACTAATTTAAATGGTTGAGATTAAACTTTAAAAACTCATCTTACGGGTGGGATTTTGCCACTTGGGTTTTTTTCAAAAAAAATGACATCAGAAAACTTTTCTTATTATAGATAAGAAAGATTGTAAGAACATCCCAATCATTTTTTTAATTTCGGTAGTCCCTTGATTTTAAATATACATTCGTGGTCCTTCATTCTATTTTTCATTATAAATGTCCGTTAATTGTCATCACATGTTTAAGGGTATGTTTACTTTTTTTTTTCCTTCTATTAAGTCATGTATGAATATAGATGAATTATAAATATAAATATATTACACTACATACTAACTTTCGTATTTACCGCTACATTCCTAACTTTCGTATTTACCGCTACATTCCTATTGGCTAAAAGGCACATTAGCCACTGTTTAACTGTTAACCTCTACATTCATTACCGTCATACTGTTTCTATATACCCTATCTCTTCATATACCCTAAACACTTTCTACAAAACGCCTCTGCCTCAAAGTTTATCACCAATTTTTATTTTCTCCATCAGTTACAAACAAAAATTGTCAGGAGCAGCATCTTCTACGATCTCATCCGATTTAGATAGCAATCGAGTCAAATTGGATCATAGCTTACTTCGCATCGGTAAAAAATTCCTCTCTTTATCTTCGACTTCGATTTATACGATGATGTTTTAGATTTGATGATAAAGTGTAGTAGTGTATATTTAAATTAGGGTTTCTGTATTCAACACAATGGACTGTCGCCGCCACCGCCGCCACCACCGCCGCTCATCTCTGATGACTTAATTGATGCTGTAAGTGTTGATATGTTTATAATTTGAGACTTTAGATTTAGGTGTTGTAATTTGTTTTTTTTTCTCCCTTTTTTTTGTTTCAGCGTAATTTTTCCGACTTCTAATGATGTTGTTTGAAGGTTTTAGACGGATGTGTACAAAGATCTAACCTGCTAACTTAAATTTTTGCTGGTAAAATCTCTGATGTTAAGAGCTACAAGGTATATAATTTATATTTTGACTTATGAATAATAGAAGTCGCCTTAGATGATAGAAATTTGTTGATAATTTCTGTAACTTTTACACTTCAGCAGGATGGTAAGCATCTTTTGATTCCTGTTTTTGTTTGTTATTATTAAGTCACTATGTATTTTTTTGTAGAACCTTATAAATCATTATGAATAGGAGCAAAGTTTTGATTTTTGTTAATTTATAAACTGAAAGATTGAAATCTTTTCTCTGTATGGTGGGAATGGGTGAAGAAAAAACAAAGTGTTTGTCAACTATTTTTGTAACTGCAAAACATTGGCAGTGGGTTAAGTAGTCAAAAGATGCTTATTGGGTCATGTAGTCATGTGTACTCTTAGATCCTTAGCAATAAATTACCTATAATGTCATTGAATTGAAACAAATTATATGAAATACGCAACTATTTACAATAAAAATATAGTTTATAAAGAGTTGCAAAGTACGGAGTAGCATAACTTTTGTAAATGACTATGCAGTTCTTATACAAAAATCCAAATCAACATTAACTTATTGAGTTACTACAAGTTCAAACCAGTTGCAGCAGAACGATTATCAGAACGTACTTTTCACTCCGTAAGTTTTAACAAAGTTATTACAGTATCGCATCTATTACACTGAACATGTAGTATGTTCAATATTGTTTTGTATTAAAAATTTAGCTTCAAAACATATCACTTTGTAATATGTTTCTCCATTGTACTGGTAGACTTTTTATTTGTCATAGATAGACGACTTATCCCACTATTATTTGCAGCTAAAACGTATGCTGTTGTGGAGTTGCTCAACGCTCTGTAGTTGCTGGACATATTTTATTTATTTATTTATTTATTTTTTTTTTTGTATGTGAAGGTATTTATAACTTACTACATCCCTAACATGTAAACTAACAAAATGTAGTATTTTGTGGAGTTGATGGTTAAATAAAAGTGTTAAACACGGTTTCAATCTTTCGACCACAAATTATAATAGCCGCTGCTTTTATATCACGTTGAACTCTTTGTTTGTTTTGCATTTTAAAAAAGGTAAATCTATGGGTTTATGTATCACATCTGGAATATAAGATATTGCAATAGTATGCTTGATTGTATAGCATTTTGTTTACTATCCCCCTATATTACCTTGAACCTGTTTTTTTGGCTCATCCATATATTTCTATTCTCAGACAAGAGCTACTATATAGTTTCTTTAAGTACAGTAGTTATCAGTATATTAAGATATTTTGTATTGTAATATTTTTCTTAATAAATTAATTTCTATAATGCTAAACACAGGTACATGACATGTAGCAATAATCAACAGAAAAAAACTGGGTTCATGGTTGAATATGGTCTGACCCGCCCATTGGGTATTGGATGATCACTTCCGGTAACGAGTTCTGTACTGCTGATCCAGTTAAGACCTCGCCTCTCATGGTGGTCCTATAACTCTCTCTGTAAGTACACATGCTAGACATTTCTTCAAACTATTCTTATCTTGAGTTGATGAACTGATTCGGGTTGTGTATCCAAATGTTGTATTAATGAATCCGATTTAAATAGTTTAGTATATATGAATAGCAAACTTATTATCACGAGTACGTCATATATGATGTCTGCACCTCTATAGTATTAGTTTACATTATGTGAATGTGAACTGCAGATTAGATTGAGGAAAGGAGAATTGAGAGGGAGGGCTGAAGTTGTACCAATTCCTCATAATTTTGGCCATTGAAGTTATAATTGTAAAAGTGCACCCAATGTCAGATTATGTTAATAGTTTATACTGTGGTTAGAGACAAATATTTTTTTTAAGTTTCGATGAGTTTGAAACCGAAAACTCTGTACATATTTTCACTTTTCATCTTTCACAATTTCATTAATAGTGTAAGTAAAGTTTCCATTTTTTAATCAGTTTCTTTCTTCCAAATTTAGTAGCAAACATCAAGTCTTTCAAATATGTACAACGAGATTTAGTAACATACTGCTTATAATAATTAACATCAGTCGCAAAATGCCGCCGCCAAAATGCCGCCGCAACGCGCGGCCCACCGCACTAGTTTTATACATTAAATTGTAAGAACATCCCAATCATTTTTTTAATTTCGGTAGTCCCTTGATTTTAAATATACATTCGTGGTCCTTCATTCCATTTTTCATTATAAATGTCCGTTAATTGTCATCACATGTTTAAGGGTATGTTTACTTTTTTTTTCTTTCTATTAAGTCATGTATGAATATAGATGAATTATAAATATAAATATAAATAACGAAGTATTATATATATTAAGAAGAAAATAAAAAGTGTTTCTTACATTTTCTTTTACTTAATTAAAAAACTGAATGAAAATAAATGACTATTACGTTTAATAGTCAATCAAATTGATATATTACTCCAAAATCTTTTAGGTAATGAGGAATCAAATGAATTGAAAAGCAGATTTCACTAACTATTAGGTAAGCTTTTTAGTGAATAAATTAATTTTCACCCAAACGAACTCGACAATTGCGATGTTAAACACCCTACAAAATAATATGATGCATTCTTTCTCAAATTCACAAATACGTGTATTACAAAACAACAAATTCAGTCTCTAAAGAATGATTACGTCAATTATATCAAATTCCTAACGTCAACAAAACAACGATTTGTTAATTTCATCATTCAATCTTATTAATCTACAGTTATGAAAACCCTAGTTCATCTACATCAATTATTTCTTCCCCTCCATCATTTTCAGTTAACACTGCTGAATCCAAGGTCTTTCCAAAAGGCTCAATTAACCATTTGCTTCAAAAGTATAGATGTTATCTGCATATTTGTTGTTGAGTCTCACGCTTCTTTTCATTTATTGGGATTTTGTTGGGCTGTGAATATATAAGAATAATAAAGGGTAGGGTTGAAAAAAAAACATATTAATCTCTTGACTATACCACCGAACTATTAGTTGAGTGGTAAAAAGCCTTAGTTGTTTGTGGGCATGTATCTTTGAAAGTGCAAGTTCAAATCCAGGGGGGGGGGGGGGTGACGTGACCCGTCCTAATCTATCTGGACGAATACATTACATTTGGTTACATCACGAGGTACTTGACCTCTATATGATACATTTTACAAACATTGCATTCGATTTGAAAAGACAATCTTTCTTTACAACGAAAGTTGACGGCATGCATACCATTTCATAATATATCCAACTATAATTGACTTAATAATAATCTTGATGAACTCGACGACTCGAATGCAATGTCTTTTGAAATATGCCATGAATTACTCTAATGGTGTATCCTATCGTATACACGCATAAAAGGCGTAATGGTTGCATAAAAGTAGCATCAGGAAGGCTGGAAACAACAGTTTTGTGGAGTTGTCCGTCCAGCGTTTTTCGCTATACAGGCTGCTTCGTCATGCGTAAGCCCTGAAGGCCGCCTAGCGCGTAAGCCCTGGCCGGAGAACGCCACCTTCAGCATAAATTTCGGATCACGAATAACAGAACATATCATCATCTGACACGTGTCCCCGAGCAATCTGGTGGATCTGACACTATAAATAGACCCCTTGGGTCGTCATTTTACACAGTTCAGATATTCTGACAACTTTGAGAGCTGAGACTTCACTCTTCTCTCTCTCTAACACTTTCTCTCACTAGAAGTCATCCGGCTAGCACTTTTACGCTCTACGGACGACAGATTGATTAAGCCACCCCACAAGTTTCCACACTTGTGAACCGGGTCTGCATGGATTATTTCCCAAGGGTAAACATCAATCGGCAACACTTCGCCCTCCTAAAGCTAGATAACTTCCAGTATTGTGTTGACACACTAAGCCTTACCTCATAAGGAAATAGGTGTTAACAATGGCGCCATCCATTATTAAGACGAATCATCTCACCAACACTGATAAAGACGGCGAGGATAACGAATTCATACCCATAGAGGTGGGCATGATACATCCATGGAAAGCTGGACAACGGAGGAAGGCAGAAGTGTTAGAAGATTGGGAAGAGCAATTAATATCATTTCCTTCTATGTGCAACACAAATCCATCCGATGGTCCAGTGGTTATAGAAGCGCGAGTTGCTAATTGCTTAATACGCAACATTTACACTGACACAGGAGCTGAAGCAGACATTATGTATGAACATTGCTTCATACAGCTTTCCAAAGATGTACAAGAAAAAATGAAGGAAACATATGTGCCGTTAGCAAGTTTTACAAGTGAGCCGTCCTTGTCTCAAGGAAGTATTCTGCTTGAAGTAACCTTGGGCAAGCCACCCCTAAGACGCACAGCCAACATTGAGTTCTTGGTGGTTAAAGCAAATTCACAGTACAACATAATTTTGGGAAGAACTGCTTTAATGACGTTTGGAGCTGTAACATCAACTGTACATGGTATGATGAAGTTTCCAACGCCAGGCGGAGTAGCAACGTTATATGCAGAACGGCATAAGTCAATTGAGTGTTCTCAAGTAACAAAGGCAGTAATTAAGCCAATCATACACGATGATGGGTCAATTTCACCATATCTTAAATTTCCAGATCAGAAAATCATAATTGGGCACACGTTGTCCGCCGAATGTAAAGAAAAATTATACAACATTTTGACAACAAATTTAGACCTTTTTGCATGTCAACCGTCTGATATGACCGGTGTTCCAAGGGAAATTGCAGAGCATAGGCTAAACGTGAATCCCAACATACATCCTGTTTGTCAGAAAAAGCGTGGCATGGCGCCTGAAAGAAGCAAATTCCTCCGTGATGAGGTACGAAGTTTGGTGGATGCTGGGATCTTGCGAGAGGTCAAATATCAGACATGGGTAGCCAATCCAGTCATGGTTAGGAAGCCGGACAATTCATGGCGGATGTGTGTAGATTTCACGGATATCAATAAAGCATGTCCAAAGGATAATTATCCTTTACCTGAAATTGATTGGAAGGTTGAATCATTGGCAGGATATCGATTCAAATGTTTCCTAGATGCAGCTAAGGGATATCATCAAATCCCAATGGCTTTAAAAGATGAAGACAAAACGGCTTTTCACACGACAGAAGGCATATTCTGTTACATGAAAATGCCTTTTGGTTTGAAGAATGCAGGAGCAACATATCAACGACTTATTGATATGGCGTTTAAGGATCAAATTGGGCGAAACTTAGAAGCTTATGTTGATGACATTGTCATTAAAAGTCATACTGAAGAAAATATGTTACGAGATATACAGGAAACTTTTGCATCTCTGCGAAAAATTAACATGAAATTAAATCCCAAGAAGTGCACGTTTGGTGTAGAAGAGGAAAAATTCTTAGGTCATATTGTCACAGAACGTGGTATTGAAGCTAATCCTAAGAAAATTCAAGCAATTGAAGATATGAAGTCACCAACTAGCAAGAAAGATGTTCAACGGTTACATGGATGTCTAGCAGCATTAACAAGATTCTTGTCCAGAGCAGCTGAAAAGTCGCTTCCATTCATGAAGGTGTTAAAGGGCTGTTTAAATAAAAAAGATTTTGTGTGGACGGCGGAAGCCGAAAATGCATTCCAAGAGGTCAAGCAGTTGCTAAAAACATTACCTACATTAACAACACCAAAAGAGGGGAAAACCCTAATTTTATACTTAGCTGTCTCAAAGGAAGCAATAAGTTCTGTCCTAATCGCAGAACGGAAAGGCGTGCAAATGCCTATATATTTTGTTAGCAAAGTGTTGCAGCTTAGTGAAACAAATTATCCACCACTTCACCGCATGGTTTATGCCCTTGTGCATACTGCACGACATTTACGAAGATATTTTCAAGGTCATCCCATTTTAGAGTTAACAGATCAACCATTGAAGCAAATACTCCGGCGTCCAGAATCATCTGGCCGTTTAGCAAAATGGGCCATCGAGTTGGGGGAGTATGAAATCAATTTTGCTCCCCGGAATGTAGTTAAAGGACAAATTTTGGCAGATTTCCTCTTGGAGACAAATGAAAAAGTAGAGTATGACAACAAAATGGCACCATCACAGCATGAGTGGGAGTTACACACTGATGGAGCATCCAGTGAAGAGAGAACAGGTGCAGGACTAGTTTTAACAAGTCCAGACAGTGAAGAGAATACTTATGCATTGAAATTTTGTTTTTATGCTTCAAACAATGAAGCAGAGTATGAGGCATTACTCTCTGGCCTGTGCATAGCGGTAGAAATGGGCATAACAAATTTACGAGTATATGTTGATTCTCAAATTGTCGCCCAGCAGGTTAATGGAACGTTTGATGCAAGGGATACATCCATGAGGCAATATGTAAAGTTGGTGGAGGCAATTTCAAAGAAATTTGATTACCTTGAAGTCTTGCAAATTCCTCGAAATAAGAACAAAAAAGCTGACGTCTTGAGCAAGTTAGCTACTTTAACCTTTGATCATTTGCAAAAATGAGTGTTGGTTGAAGAGCTTAAGGAGAAATCAATACATGGAAAACCAATTATTGCAATAGTTGAAGGAGCTAAGGAAACTTGGATGACTCCGTATTTGAGATATTTGCATGACGGATGGTTACCTGTTGATAAGGCGGAAGCAAGAAGAATAAGAGTGACCGCACCAATGTATGAAATTGTTAATGGTGTCCTTTATCGAAAATCATACAATGGTCCATTGTTAAGGTGTTTAACCGATGATGAAGCATTAAAAGTGGTCAAAGAAATGCATGAAGGAGTTTGTTCTCAACACTCCGGTTTCCGTACTGTGGCATCACGGATCATGCGACAAGGGTATTTTTGGCCTTCCCTTTATCGGGATGTCGCAGAAATCATAAAAACATGTGAGAATTGTCAGAGGCATGGTACAATTCAGCGTCTTCCAAAGTATGACTTGATACCGGTGTCATCCGCTTGGCCGTTCTGCAAGTGGGCTATTGATATTGTGGGGCCATTCAATAGAAGCACTGGTAATGCTAAGTTCTTGGTGGTAGCAATTGATTTTTTCACGAAATGGGTTGAAGCAAAAGCTTTAGCAAAAATCACAGGAGAAAATGTCAAGAAGTTTGTCTGGCATGATATAGTATACCGTTATGGGGTGCTAAATGAAATAGTCAGCGATAACGGCAAGCAATTTGCAGAAAATCCATTTCGGAGTTGGTGTGAAGAGCTGGGCATAAAGTAAAACTTTACATCTGTTGCTCATCCTCAAGCGAACGGACAAGTGGAGGTTACCAACAAGGAAATCATTGCTGGCATTAAAGCACGGTTGGGTCTGAGTCAAACTGGATGGGTGGATGAGCTGCCAAATGTATTGTGGGCACACCGGACAACGCCAAAGCGGAGCACGGGGGAAACACCTTTCAGTCTAGTGTATGGAACAGAGGCAGTGATACCGGCTGAAATATGTGTGCCAACGCAACGCATTATGGCATTTGATGTTGAGGCTAATTCTGAAGCATTAAGGGAGAATCTCAACTTGTTGGAGGAAAGAAGGTTGATGGCCGCCATCCGGCAAGAAGATCACAAGCATAAAATGGCAAAATATTACAACAAGAAAGTGCAGCATGCGCAGTTTGAAGTAGGTGATTTGGTACTACGTGATAATGAGGCAAGCAGGCAAATCAAATTTGGAAAGCTAGACCCAAAATGGGAAGGACCTTATAAGGTCACAAAAGTAAATCAGAATGGATCATACATGCTTGCTGTGCCTTCCGGCGAGCAATATGAAAGAGCTTGGAATGCAATGAATTTAAAGAAATTTTATGCGTAGCACAATATGCATGGACAGCTTGATCAACTGTCAAATGCATGAGATATAGTCATAAATGTAAAAATTTCTTTAAGAATATGAATAATAGCAATTATTCTTATGGCAATATTTTTCATAAGTTTTATCCGGCCAAGGATTTTTTAGCCCAGGTGTCACATAGCCGTGTGTCATCCCTACCCGCAGAAAGAAAGAAACCCTTTCGGTGGTAGAAGTACAATCATACTCAAAATGGTTGTATCGATAGTGAGACATGTAGAACTCACTAAAGCATCGAAGCGATGAAACGAATCTACAAAAAATTTCATGACACAACTTATATACACAAAATGCAGAGCAAAACGAAAAACGGACCATGGTGTCCAGCAAAATATTTAAAGGCAAAAATAATTCATAACTTTTCCTCATGAGTTTTATGACGGAAAGCGTATAACGGAGAATATGATTTCAATATTTACAAGCATAATGATTGCAAAGTACAATCTCAATATCTTATGCATTGTTCACTACAACAATCTTACTAAGTTACAGCATATTTCTAATATATACAACCAAGTACAATATTAAACGTTATGCAAAAGCAGATGTATAAAACATAGTATTTCATTCATCCTGCGGAGTATAATTCAATACATCATCTATTGTTACATCCGGCCTATTACAAAGATTTTCAAGATCAGAAAACTTCATATTTTCTATTAGTGCACCAGCTGCGTCAGCTTCTGTTATGGCGTTTTCATTCATCTTCGATGTAATAATAACAGGCATTGGATTTGGCAATTCTGGCAGTTTTCTTTTCATAAAGTTAAAAAAATTTAGTCGTTCAGCAGACTTCGCAAGAAGGACAAACTCACGTATCCTGTGAGACAGAGCTTGACAATTAAAGATACGCTCTACAAGCATAGGGATGCCAGTTATCATTTGTATTTCGTTCTCCTCTTTGGCTTTAAGCTGTTCTTTCAACATGTTATTCTGCTCAAGCATTTTTTCATTCTCCTTTACTAGTTCATCAATTTTGCTCAGATGCCGCTTTTCTCTGAAGGATAGTTCTTTGACTTGCTCCTTATACTCCACCCTCTGATTGTTGCTATTATCATAAAGCCTCTTCATTGTCTCGTATTCCCTCTTTATCTCTGTAGCTATTTGTTCAGTCCTGGCTACTTTCTCCTTTTCAGCAGATAGCTCCTTATCTGTAGTGACTTCATTGTTTTGCAACTCAGATAGGCGTTGAAGGTCATTTAAGCCAGAAGCAACATTCAGAATGATACTTTGTGCCTTAACCTTCTTGGCATCTGCATCAGATAGGCTGCTAAAGAATTGGGCTAGTGAAGGACACACCATGGCATTCAAAAAAGTCATGAAATCTTCGTACGAGTGTGGTGGTCCTTTTAAAAGGGAGGAAAGCATATTTGTGTCAAGATTAGGAAGCGTAATTTGTTGTTGAGAAGAACTAGGGCCAGCTCCTTGTTGAGCGGATGACGGAGGAATTTGACCAGTTCTTCTCCTCTTGGCGGAAGGCGGAAGAGTCACTAATGTAGTGTCTTGATGTGATGCACTAGCTGTTGGAGATAAAGGGAAATTGTTACTTATAAAAGAGTTCCAATATGCTTCACAACATTTCAAGGGTGGCATACAATATAAGGAAGGGTTTGGATTATAAAATCCACCAGTACTGGGCATACAAGAAAACAAATACAGGTTTTGGTATGGTATTTTACATAATTCAGTGTTATCATTCTCATTACCCGAGGCACGACGTTCTCTAGAGGCAACTCGATTCATACCTATGTCTTCTTCTTCTTCTTCTTCTTCTTCATCTTCCTCCTCCCTCACTTCATCTATTTTGGGGGTATCATCAATAATTTTCTGAGTAGTAAAGGTAAGCTGTGAATAACACGATGACCGCATGGCGGTAAGCGGAGTAATTTCTGCAAAAGTTTAAAAGTCACAGTGGTTAATTGGATAGATAAAGGAGGGCATCTTATTAAGCATATGTAACAAAAGTAAATGCTTACTCTTCCTCCCTGCAAGAACACAGACATAACCTTGTGTGATATCCCAATCCTGGCTTACGGATGTCAGCGAAAGCATGTGTTCCCCATATTTAATGTCATTGATTTGTTCAGCTTTAATCTTCTTAAACAAAATGTTTTCCTTGGTAACGAGTTTTGGAAAGGTAACTGATACGGTATGCGAGTATTTGCGCCACACTCGAGTAGCTGAGTATTGGTCATCAATTGCATCTTCATTAATAAAGATAAATGAAGCATACCAGTTATCGCCGGGATGATCAAGTACAGGTTTCAGAAATCCATGAACTTTATTGAATGTGAACCAACCATTTTCATGGCGTGCTATACGTACCAAATGGAAAAATATCCGAATAGATGGCTCAATATTCCTTGCGTGATAATACATTTCAAAAATCAAGATCTTTCGAATTGATGCTGGTTCGAATTGACCAACAGCAACACAGTAAAACTTGCAAACTTCTAAGAAGAATGGTGTAAATGGCAGACGCAAGCAAAAGTTGAAAATTGAGTGGCCATAAATAGCAACCTTGCCAGGGGGCGGTGAGCAGGCTCTGGCATTGATTGCAGGAATCATTGGTTCAACACCAGCTAATTTAGGAAAATGTTGCAGTAGCTCACCTAAATATTTCTCATTTACTCTGCTATGAATAGCTGAAACATCCTTTATGGCTGCCATTAATGTTCTAATGAAACAGGAAGTAAAGAAGGTATTGATGGAAGAAGATGAACACTGTAGAAGGAAGTTGTAAAAGTAAATGATCGGTTAGGGTTTATGGTGGTTAAAAAGCAAAAAGATATAACAGCTGTAATCGATGGTGATTTTGGGGGTTTTGTTTTCAGCCACACACGTGTAAGGACAAGATAAAAAGGCGAGTACATCGAAAAGCCTTTTTACAGCTAGAGGCGCGTGCGGTATCATAGCTATGCAAAAAGCAATCATCATAATGTCAGTAAAATTCGCCTATCATTTAATGCCTGTGATGTGCTCCCTGATGCAAAAGGAAAACGTGAAGACTTGGTTGGCATGCGTTATTCCAAGTTTAACAACTTAATCAATTTTCAAATGCTTAAGTCATTAAACTGGGGGGACTTAATGGTGTATCCTATCGTATACACGCATAAAAGGCGTAATGGTTGCATAAAAGTAGCATCAGGAAGGCTGAAAACAACAGTTTTGTGGAGTTGTCCGTCCAGTGTTTTCCGCTATACAGGCTGCTCCGTCATGCGTAAGCCCTGAAGGCCGCATAGCGCGTAAGCCCTGGCTGGAGAACGCCACCTTCAGCATAAATTTCGGATCACGAATAACAGAACGTATCATCATCTGACACGTGTCCCCGAGCAATCTGGTGGATCTGACACTATAAATAGACCCCTTGGGTCGTCATTTTACACAGTTCAGATATTCTGACAACTTTGAGAGCTGAGACTTCACTCTTCTCTCTCTCTCTAACACTTTCTCTCACTAGAAGTCATCCGGCTAGCACTTTTACGCTCTACGGACGACAGATTGATTAAGCCACCCCACAAGTTTCCACACTTGTGAACCGGGTCTGCAGGGATTATTTCCCAAGGGTAAACATCAATCGGCAACACTTCGCCCTCCTAAAGCTAGATAACTTCTAGTATTGTGTTGACACACTAAGCCTTACCTCATAAGGAAATAGGTGTTAACAGACTCCAAGTAATAATTCTAAAATGAGCAAATGCACAGCGGAAGATTTCTTTCGTACCTGAGAATAAACATGCTTTCAAGTGTCAACCAAAAGGTTGGTGAGTTCATTAGTTTAACATAAATAATCATTTCCATCATTTTAATAGACCACAAGAATTTCTTTTCCAGTTCTCATAAATATACGTCCCATGCATAGAGACAAAAATTATTCATATGGTGAACACCTGGTAACCGACATTAACAAGATGAATATAAGAATATTCCCTATCATTTTGGGAAATCCTTCGAACATGATATAAAACGAATTCGAAGTACTAAAGCATCCGGTACTTTGGATGGGGTTCGTTAGGCCCAATAGATCTATCTTTAGGATTCGTGTCAATTAGCAGATCGGTTTACTAATTCTTAGGTTACCAAGCAAAAGGGGCATATTCGGCTTTGACAATTCAACCATATAATGTAGTTTCGATTACTTGTGTCTATTTCGTAAAACATTTATAAAAATTTCGCATGTATTCTCAGCCCAAAAATATAAAGGGTAAAAAGGCAAATGAAACTCACCATACTGTATTTTGTAGTAAAAATACATATGACGTCATTGAACAAGTGTAGGGTTGGTCTCGGATTCACGAACCTATATCATTTGTATATATATTAAAACATATCCTCATAATCGAATAATTCTATTTATTATTAGTAATGTTTTTGTTATATTAATATTTTATAAGTTTTATTATTTATTTATATATTTTCATTTCATATATGTAGAGATTTTAATATAGTTAAGTTATGTAATTTAAATATATTTTTGTATATAAAATCTTTATTTTTATACTTATAACTTTAGTAATATCTTTAAAACCTTCATTTTCTTAATCATAATAGTTTTAATAATATAATAATACTATTGTTATATTATTAATAATAAATATAATGATAGTAAAGATGTTACTTTTAATGATAATACTAGTTTTAACAAAAACAACAGTTTTAAAGATAATATTACTTTTAGTAATAATAATAATAATAATTCCAATACTGATAATAATAATAACTATAATAATTTTATTACTAATGGTAGTAGTGATAATAATAATAATAATAATAATAATAATAATGATACTAAATATAAAAATCATTTTAATAATAATAATAATAATAATATTAATAATAATACATATGTTAATAATAATAAAAACAATAACAATATTCCTAACTATAACTATAATCATACTAATAATAAAGGTAATATCAATAATACTTGATAATGTTAATGATGGTAACTTTTAGGAATACACCTATATTAGTAATAATAATAATAATAGCAATTATAATTATAATACTTGTAATAATAACAATAACTAATAATATCAATAACAATAATAATATCAATAATAATTAATAATAATAATAACCATAATAATAATAATAATGAAATAATAATAATAAGGCTATAACTACCTTAAGAAGGTAGGCTAAAAAAATTAACACCACTTCAGGGATCGAACCTCCAACCTATTGCTAACCCATAAACACGCTTAACCAGTCTGCTGTCCTTGCATTTCTCTTTTAATACTCAGCTTAATTTTTATTTAACCACTAATACCGTATCCTCTTCTTCTTCAAAAATAGCAGTCGACAGAGAGTTTGAAAGCATAAAAGAAAAACGATTTTTATGGTTTTAATAAAGACTTGTAAACAACAACAAAATTAGAAAGGATGTTTTTGATTTTAAAAAAATATAAAAAAATTAAAAAAAAACAATATTGTCGCTGCTGTTCGTAACAGACCAAAAAAATAAAAATAAGATTTTGATTTTGAGATCTTTTTGGACAATTGTTTCAACACGAACTAAGTTTAAAATCACTCCTAAAATCTATTGGAATCATTAATTTAACTGAAAACATTGAAACGATTATGAATTTCGCAAAGAACATAAGCTTTGACTTTTTGACAAAAAAACTTTGACTATCAAATTCGAATTCAATTTGGGAAGTTAAAGGCTGAAATTTCACAGATAGATTGAGTAACAGATTCCTAATACAACCACATTATTAGATTTTGAAATTCGATTCTTAATTGGGTTTTGGCTGAAAAGTTGAAAAACAGGAAAAAATAGTTTCAATTTAATCGGTTTCTGTTTTTGATTTCTGAGTACACTGAATACTAGTTATTATATAAACAATTATAATTATGTTAACGAATAATTGCTGCAGTAAAATATGTTGTTATCTAGCAATATTGGTCGACCAGAAGAATGAAATTAAGAAGAAAGATACAAAGAAAAATAAAAAGAGAAAAAGACTTGTAACAAGAATTTTGGATTTTTATGGTGATTGATTTCTGGTTCGGACGAATTAAAGGGTGAAGAATCAATTTAAGCATAGTATGAAAGATATAGATATCTGATTTGGATTCCTCACTCTATGTATGATCTTATATAATTATTATTAAAAATTAATTATTATAGTTATATTAATAATTATCTAATACAATTAATAATAATAGTAATAATATTAGAAATAAAAATAATTAGAATAATAATAATAATAAGTCATAATAATAAAGGTTTTAATGAAATTGATAATAATAATATTAATAATGGTATTTATAATAATAATACTAATTATATTAGTATTGATAATAATATTAGTAATAATAATGTTTATATATATAACAACTTAAATGTATCAAATTTTATATTAATATTCATAATATAGATATTAGTATTAATATTAATATTTATTTTAATATTGAATGTAATAATAACAAGATTAATATAATAATTATGTTTTAACTTGTAATTACATATATATTATTAGTTTTGTGATATTTCATATAATATACATTATATATTTAATGTTTATACATTTAACAATATACATAAAGTAATAGTTATGTATCGAAATCATATATATATATATATATATATATATATATATATATATATATATATATATATATATATATATATATATAAACTACTATATAATTAATTATGTTTTAAATATCAAGTTTTTTTATTGTATATCATAAATTATCTTACGACTTTTCTTCTAGAAACTAATTCTTATAATATTTTATCAATGTATTTCAAGTTATCATGTTATCATATACATATCTACACATACATTCATATACATATATTTATTTATAAATGATTATTCGTGAATCGTTGGAAACAGTCAAGGGTAATTGAATACATGAACACAGTTCAAAGTTTTTGAGATTTCAATATTACAGACTTTGCTTATCGTAAAGATTAAGTTTAAATTTGGTCAGAAATTCTCGGGTCGTCACAGTACCTACCCGTTAAAGAAATTTCGTCCCGAAATTTGAGTGAGGTGGTCATGGCTAACAATAAAAATGTTTTCATGACGAATATGAGTTGATAATTAGAGTTTTATCACCATTGAATAATTTGGATAAAACAATTCGATTACTCGAAGCGTATGAGTGAAGCTATCATAAAAGATTGAGATAGGGTAATATATATTCGTCTTTACTTTTGACGTAGTGTAAGGTTAGATTTCTGCTCTAATTCATGATTTCGTGTTTTATATGTTTGATCATAGTGTATATATGTATATCGTATATGTATGTATAGGTTCTGTATATGAATAAGTGTGTGTATTGATGATGATGAAGATGTATACAATGATTAACAGAAGCAGTTAGAATAGATCACTATGAATTACAATTACAATGGTGAGGTTTAAGGTTGAGAGCATTTGCTAAGTGTGTGAAAGTGAAGGTGTGAGGGTGAGGGTGATTATGAAGGCTTAAAGCTAAATTCTAGTCTAAGTGTGGTATTTATATGACACATACCACACTCTTACAAAAATGATTCTAAACTCAAATTACATCTATTTTAAAGACCTAACAATCTCCCCCGTAGATGTGATTTGACGTTGATCGTCTCTTGACTTTGAACTTTAGAGGAAGACTTGTTAGAAGGCATGTTGATGATGCTTTTGTCTTGAATGCAAGTCAAGTTCTCTTGTGTCTTCTTGTAAGTAGTTGCTTATGGTAGTTGGTGAAGATTTGTGGATTGTTTTGATATCTTGAATTGATGAGAATTCTTCTTTTGAAATTCTCATATACTTTAAAGCTTTGATGTTTGAAGTTGTATAGTTGAGGTGTTATTGATCTTGTTGAAAAACTTCTTCTTTTGGAAGTTCTTGACTTTGTTAATCTCATGAATAAGTTGTTTTGTGTCATGTTGACGAGTTGTTAAGAATCTTCTTCTTTTGGAGATTTCTTTGAATATCTCTTGATTGACTTGAAATGTTGTTGAGTAAATGATTTGACTTGATTTGTTGATGTGAGAGAGAGCTTTAATGATGAAGCTTGAGATGTGTGGTCTTCTCTTGCTCCCCCTAAATTGATGCATTATCTCTTGCTCCCCCTTGATCATTGCATTCCCTTGCTCCCCCTTGATTAGACAATAGTTTGTTTCTTTGAATGTTGTTGACTTGATAAGATCTTCAAAAATGTTGGTGCGGAAGCTTGTATGATTGGTAGGCTTTGAATGTTCTTGATGAAGATCCTGATTTGGTGTTGGCCTTTGGTATTTGATGGAGACTTAGTTTGAGCTCATGAAATTACTTCTAGAATTAGTATCAACATTTGCTTTTCTCCCCCTCAGGATGTGTTTGTGAAACGAATACATCATGAACTTGAGTTGATACAATTACAATGACAAAGCGACAATGTGTGTAAATCCAAATATGCATCATGTTGATTAACTCTGTGACCATCTCCTCCAGATGTGTTAGACACTGAAGATCCTAGCAATGTCGGTGAAGTTGTTTGAGTCGTCGTGAGGACGGGTTTTTGGGGTAATTATTTGTGGTGGAAGTTGAGGTAATGAAATGTGTCATCCGCAGCAAAACCTTGGTTTTAGGTTTGCGACACGGAACAAGTATCAAGTCCTAACAAAATCACCTCGGGTTAAAAGAGGCAAGATGGACAAGACACAGGAATTTATGTCATAAAAATTTGATCCTCAAGAAAAACAGGATCTTTAGAAAACGTTTTTGGTTTTGTAAAAGTCAAGCTAGTTGTTACACTAGACAGGTTTAAAATGTGCATGCCAGTTGTTACATGTGATAACCCGTCCTAATCCATCCGGACGAAGTCCATATCGATTATAAACGATTCACAATAGTTGATTACATCGCGAGGTACTTGACCTCTATATGATACATTTACAAACATTGCATTCGTTTTTGAAAAGACAATCTTTCATTACATCGAAAGTTGACAGCATGCATACCATTTCATAATACATCTAACTATAATTGACTTAATAATAATCTTGATGAACTCAACAACTCGAATGCAACGTCTTTTGAAATATGCTATGAATGACTCCAAGTAATGTCTCTAATATGAGCTAATGCACAGCAGTAGATTTCTTTCAAACCTGAGAATAGACATGCTTTAAAGTGTCAACCAAAAGGTTGGTGAGTTTATTAGTTTATCATAAATAATCATTTCATAATTTTAATAGACCACAAGATTTCATATTTCCATTTCTCATAAACATACGTCCCATGCATAGAGACAAAAATATCATTCATATGGATTGAACACCTGGTAATCGACATTCACAATATACACATATAAGAATATCCCCATCATTCCGGAATCCTCCTTCGGACATGATATAAATTTCGAAGTACTAAAGCATCCGGTACTTTGGATGAGGCTTGTTGGGCCCGATAGATCTATCTTTAGAGTTCGCGTCAATTAGGGTGTCTGTTCCCTAATTCTTAGATTACCAGACTTAATAAAAAGGGCATATTCGATTGGATAATCCAACCATAGAATGTAGTTTCGATTACTTGTGTCTATTTCGTAAAACATTTATAAAAGCAGCGCATGTATTCTCAGTCCCAAAAATATATATTGCAAAAGCATTTAAAAAGGGAATAATGAAACTCACCTAATGTATTTTGTTGTAAAAATACATAAGATTATATTGAACAATGCAGGGTTGGCCTCGGATTCACGAACCTATATCATTTGTATATATATTAGAACATATAGTCATAATCGGATAGGTTTATATATATATAATTTATTAATTATATCATCTTTATATTAAATATATATATATATATATACATCTCATATATTCATTTTGTGTATAACACTAATAATGTTGTTATGTTATATGTATTAAATATATTTTTATATATGTATATATGATTCGTTTGTTAAAATAATAATTTTAGTAATACTATGATTAAATTAATATTGATAAAAATAATAATAATCATAATAATTTATATTAATAAATAAGGTATTATTGATAATATTTATATTAATACTAAATATAATGATATTTATAATAATAACTATAAAATATTAATTTTTTTTGGTTAATGATACTTATAATAATGATTTGTAGTAATTACATATTAGTAATACTCATTATAATATAAATAATCATATTTATAATGATAATAATAATAATAATAATAATAATAATAATAATAATGATACTTATAAGGATATTTACAATACAGATAATAATAATAATACTATTGGTTAACAAAAGTGATACTAATCCTAATACTGATGAAATTACGGATAAACTCGTATTATTTTTATAATTATAATAATAACCCTAATATATTAATGATTGTAGTAGTTATTCTAATAATACTAAAATAATAATAATAATAATAATAATAACAATACTTATATTAATAGTATTAATAATTATAATGGTAATAGTAATGAAATTTGTAATCTTTAATCATAACGATACTAAATAATAACTAGTATTAATATTAGGAATAATTATTATAATATTAGTCACAATAATAATTCCTAACAAAAATAACAATAATATTAAATATAATGATAATAGTAATAATAATAAATATTAGAGAAAACTACCTTTAAATCGAGTTGTAAAAAAATGGCTCCGCCTAGACTCGAACCCGAGACCCCTCGCTCAACACCTCAACACCTTTAACCAACTGAGCTGATGCTCACTTTCTGATTAAAAACCGAATTCATTTCATTATAACTCGTATATTTAACTTCATCTTCTTCATTACCAACTTAAAATCAATCAACTCAAACCTATTAAACCCGTAAATGATTTGTTCAGTTTAAAAAAAAAACATTTAAACCAACTGATTAATTACACAATAACATTTTATGAATTAATTGGAACAAAAAAAATAAACAAAAAAAAAGAGCTGCTGAGCAGCGACGGTGAATATAAAAAAAAAATAATGATCTTGACATAGAAACGTTTTTAGACTTCGAAATCTTCATAAACTATCTTCCAAATCGTCAATGGAATACACTAGAATCATCAATTGGATCAGAATCGTAACCTATTACTCGAATTTGTTCATAGAAAATCGTTTGACTTTTTGATATCAAAACTTTGACTTGAAAATTAGAATCCAATTCAAAGAATTGGATTCTGAAACTGTACAGATAGTTTCTATACGCATTTACTGACAATCTTGCAATATTACATTTTTAAAATCGTTTAAAATTGAGCTTTTTGGTGTTCTTGGTCAAAACAGGGTAGCGTACCCTTTTTTTTTTTAAAAACAAGTAAATCAGTTTTGATATCTAATTGCAGTGAGAACATATTTGCAGTTGATAATAGGGGTGAAGACTTGAATAACTTTTTATCAGCAATATACTTTGATCGATTATAAAATGCCCTACTGGCTCGACATAAATCAGACAGGAAGAAAAAATTAAATAAATAAAAGTTGATGTCGATTGCAAACTGATTTTGTTTGATTATATGATCGATCGTACCAATTAGTGAATGGAAACAAAAATTACAAACAGGATTGATGGATATGTCTAACAGCCTCGTTCCTTTATCTTTGTTTATAGATTATATATTTAATAAATATATTAGTCTTAATAATAATTACATTAATAATAATAATGATAAATAACAATGATAAATAAATAAAAATACTGATTTCCTAATATATATATATATCTGTATATAACGACATATATAAATATCTGTATATATTTATTTGTATCTATATATCACTATGTATGTACATCTCCTTATGTATTTATTTTTATAGATTATATTAATATTATTAATAAATATAACTATGATAACAATGATCTTAATATTATACATAATAATAATACAATATAATTTATAATAATATACTAGTAATAATAATATTACTAATGATAATGATAGAAATTACCATAATTGTATAACAATAAGGTTGTTAATAACAGTAATACTAATTATACTAATATTATTAATAACAATAATGATGAAGATAATAATAATCATATTAACACTAATAATATTTATAATAATCATAATATTTATTACTAAGTGTAGTAAAAATGATATTAATGATGACAACAATAACTTTAGTAGTAATAATGTTATAACAATTTAAATGTATAAACTTTCATATTTATATATTATATGTAATAATACTAATGATACTGATATTAATAATAATATCAAAGATCATGAAATAATAATAATAAGATTTGTATAACAACTATATTTATCATTAAATTTAAATTGAATATATCAATATTACCTATTATTATTTATGTAACATATTATATATTAATTAATATCAAATATTCCATATTTAATATTTTTACATTTTATTATAATATGCATACAATTAATAATTAAGTATATTAATCCTATATATATATGTATATGTTTATATATTTATATATTTCAACTACTTCATATTTAATCATGTTTTAAATATCAAGCTTAAGTTTTCTTTCTAAATCACATACTAGTTTATTAATATATGTAATTCATAATATATAATTATTTGCCTATATATTTATTTATATATATACATTTCTATTTACGATTAATGGTTCGTGAATCATCGAGTATAGTAAAAGGATATTTGATTACATGAATATAGATTTCAAAACTTCCGAGACTCAACATTACAGATTTTGCTTATCGTGTCGGTAATATATAAAGATTTAAGTTTAAATTTGATCGGAATTTCCCGGGTCATCACAGTACCTACCCGTTAAAGAAATTTCGTCCCGAAATTTGAGTGGGGTTGTCATGGCTAACAATAAAAATGTTTTCATGACGAATATGAGTTGATATATAGAGTTTTATCATCATTGAGTAATATAGATAAAACAATTCGGTTACTCGAAGTGTACGAATGAAGTTATCACCAAAGAGTGAAATGAGTAAATGCAGGTTCGTCTTAACCGGTGACGTAGTCATGGTTGATTTTAGAAAAATAAAGTGTATCTTAACTTTTGACATTGTCTTGATTGAATTTCCGGAATTTAAGGGATTTAGAAAAAATCTTCGAAATCTAAAAGATTTGATTCTTCGGCGAATAAGGAAATTAAGATCTCTATAATTAAATACGGTGATCTACCTTGATTACTCTGCCTGATATTTCCACTATAAATTAAGCTCTTCCGTTCCATTCTTCTCACCATTCCTATACTTTCTTTCTTAGTTCATACATCTAAAAGTTTGTGAAAATGCTTAATCCATTTCTAATCTTTGATATTTTCCCAATTATCATTTCTGTCATCCTTCTTTTAGTTCTTCTGTAGTGACCCGGGAATTTCCGACCAAATTTAAACTTGATCTTTATATGAATTCGACAAGATAAGCAAAGTCTGTAATGTTAAGTCTCGAAAACATTGAAACTATATTCATGTAATCAGATAACCTTTGACTGTTCCCGACGATTCACGAACATTGGTGTGTAAATAATATGTAAATATATATATATGAATTATATATATATATATATATATATATATATATATATATACCTATAAATATATATATAATTAATAAATATCAAAGATTCAATAAATTATATAATTGGTAGATATAATATAAATTAATAAATGGTAATATTAAAGGTAATTACAAGTTAAGGTATAAATGTTATATTAATATTATTATTATTACTACTTTCATCACCAATATAAATACTAATATTAATATTAAGATCAATATTATTCATATTATCATTATGAAATCCAATACATATAATTGGTTATGTTATTATTATTTTTATAATTATTATTATCATTAACTCTAGTATTATTAGTATTTTTATATATAATTAATAATAATATTAATTATTAATATCAATTAATTAAAAATAGAATATATATATATATATATATATATATATATATATATATATATATATATATATATATATATATATATATATATATATATATATATATATCTGAATAATTCAATCAGTTGTATCTCACCATCAAAGTCTTTACTCGTTTCATCAATTCAATATAAATACAAAACAGTTAAAGATATTCATCTACTTTATTTATTCTCTTGAATGGAATTAGGAGTACTATCTGTCCAAAATCTGTTACCTATCTTAATCCACTTTATTTATTTTTGTTTTTCTTATTTGTCTTTCTGTTAAAGGATTCTTCTTGTCTACACCCATCACAACCATCCATCCACCACAAACCAATCTAAAAATCATTATTCTGTTTCTTTATTTTATTTCTCTATCGAGCTCCATATACAAACACCCATTTACAGTAAATCACCACATCTTCCTCTCTAGCTCTCTCTCTCTCATCCTCTCTATTTTTTTTATATCCATTTTCTGTTTTCTCTTTTGGATTATGTAGTAAACAAACCACCAACTTGTAGCATTGCTTGGTTGCTCGTCTCGTCGGTTTCGGGTTTGGAACAAAACACTTGTTGACTACCATTTACAACCATCGAACCACCATCATCTATATCTATATATACACAAGCACCTAGAGATATATACACATACATACGTACGGGTGATATATTAAATCACCACCACCCTAACTTTCTTCATCACCACCGTCTAGAACCACCACCATGCCACCTTTTTCCCTCATGAATATTCAACATCCGCCACTATCATAAACAACCACCTTCATCTGACCACCATTGTCGACCACTACTTGATGTTCACAAACACCATCTCAAATCAAAACTTCAAAACCCACTTATTTGTTTTTCTGTTTAATCGTCAACAACCAAACTCAATTATGTTCTTGTGTGAACCTCTAATACAATAACAGCCGCTATATATATATATATATATTTGAAGTTGCAAATCTTCCAACAACTTTATCATTCAAAAAGGCTACAACATGTTTTCTTCTTTTATTTGGCTGACATCTTCATGAGGATAACTCCACTTATTGTTTTAATGGAAAAAGAGGAAAACCGAATTTTTTTTGGGGCCACGTATTGATTTTGATCGATGCATATACGATTTTAGTTGGCAACATATGCTTGTTTTATATCTTTGTTGTAGCCTACAAGAATATCATGGGTGTGTTAAATATTCTTATACATTACATTATTTAACATAGAGACATGCAAATGAGACTAGTTGCAATTTAGTGGCAGACCAAGACAATTAGTTATATAGTATTTTGTGAGGGAGTTAGAAGTAGGTGGATTATGTACGTTAATGCTTCCATTCGAAAGTTGCCAGATCAAAAAGCCACCGATTTGTTTAAATCCTATGGGCCACGTAAGCTTGCCTTTTCGATTGAAGAAGATATGGTCGACATCCACCACAAACATAAACCCCACTCTCATTAAACTACTCTAATTTACGGAGTACATATTTTTCTATTTTTTTTATATCAACCGAACACTCCCTTTGTGATACAGCTGGTTGACGAGGATTAAAACCACAATAAAAACAATCACAACAAAATCTGTTAAGGGTCTGTTCAACGAGCCCAGCTAATTCTTTTTGGGCCTGGACTGCCGAAGTATTACAAAGCCTTTTGGGCTCAACAAATTCTAGTCCACTACTATTAGGTATAAATATTACTCCGTACTATGATTGTTTTATTGATTATTATTATTATTATTATTATTATTATTATTATTATTATTATTATTATTATTATTATTATTATTATTATTATTATTATTATTATTATTATTATTATTATTATTATTACTATTACTATTATTATTATTATTATTAATATTGTTAAGATTATTATGATTATTAACATGTTAATAATATAAACATACTTATATTAAGAAGGTAATGGAAAAAGATTTCAAACATGTTAATACATGTACGATTATAATTATGATGATGAGTTAGAATTTTAGAAGTTATAATAATAAGTTTAGGAATTTAACACGATGTTAATTATGACAATTAATATTATAATTATTAGTATTATCATTAACATTATTATTAAAATTATAATTATTACCAAACCTATCATCTTTAAAAGTATCATTATTATTATTAATATTATTTTCATCATTATTAGTATTATCATTAAACATGATTTATTAATATGATCATTATTATTATTACAAAATAATACAACACTTTATTCATTATCATTATTAATATTATTTTTATCAAATAAATACTTATATAAAACATATATAAAGTATATATATATATATATATATATATATATATATATATATATATATATATATATATATATAAATATATATAACAATTGAAATAATATATATATGTAATATCAATGTATAACTTGTTCGATTACAATTATATGTGTTAATATGTATATCTGATATAGGTTCGTGAATCCGAGGCCAACCCTGCATTGTTCAATGTCGTCATATGTATTTTTACTACAAAATACAGTATTGTGAGTTTCATTACTCCCTTTTTAAATGCTTTCGCAATATATATTTTTGGGACTGAGAATACATGCGCTGTTTTTATAACTGTTTTACGAAATAGACACAAGTATCTAAAATTACATTCTATGGCTGGATTATTAAATCGAATATGCCCCTTTTTAGTCTGGTAATCTAAGAATTAGGGAACAGACACCCTAATTGACGCGAACTCTAAAGATAGATCTATCGGGCCCAACAAGCCCCATCCAAAGTACCGGATGCTTTAGTACTTCGAAATTTATATCATGTCCGAAGGAGAATCCCAGAATGATGGGGATATTCTTATATGCATATTGTGAATGTCGGTTACCAGGTGTTCAATCCATATGAATGATATTTTTGTCTCTATGCATGGGACGTATGTTTATGAGAAATGAAAATATGAAATCTTGTGGTCTATTAAAATGATGGAAATGATTGTTTAAGTTAAACTAATGAACTCACCAACCTTTTGGTTGACACTTTAAAGCATGTTTATTCTCAGGTACGAAAGAAATCTTCCGCTGTGCATTTGCTCATTTTATAGATATTACTTGGAGTCATTCATGGCATATTTCAAAAGACGTTGCATTCGAGTCGTCGAGTTCATCAAGATTATTATCAAGTCAATTATAGTTGGATATATTATGAAATGTTATGCATGCCTGTCAACTTTCGATTAATGAAAGATTGTCTTTTCAAAAACGAATGCAATGTTTGTAAAATGTATCATATTGAGGTCAAGTACCTCGCGATGTAATCAACTGTTGTGAATCGTTTATAATCGATATGGACTTCGTCCGGATGGATTAGGACGGGTCATCATAGTTGGTATCAGAGCGGTGGTCTTAGCGAACCAGGTCTGCTTTAGTGTGTATAACTTATAAGTCGTTAGGATGCATTAGTGAGTCTGGACTTCGACTGTGTCTGCTTGTCAAAAGTTTTGCTTATCATTTTTGTCAGAAACCATATGCTTATCCTCCTTAGGAAATTACCTGCTTATCATTCTTAGTCTAGACACATCTTACTGCATTGATTGCATAAATAGTGTATAGACAAAACTCATATCTTAGCATATCCGCTAATTCATATCTTAGCATATCTATTACTGTAAACTCTGCCTGACATACTCTGTATATTCTTCCGTAACTTATGGGATTTTAGTATTATATATGCATATGTAACGTATGTATTGCAGGGTACTAATCTACATCCTATAATCTATTTCTTATCGAAAATCCTTCAACTGATCGTACGAGATGAATCCCTCAACCAGTTCGAGTCCCTCAGATTCCGATAGATATTCCGATAGTTATTCCGACAGCTATTCCGATATGGATTTCCACTCGAACTCCGAAAGCATTATAACCAGAATGAATCAACCAATCAGTCATCCTCAATTCATCTGATGGGTTCGTAGTCGACTTAATCAATGGAGACGCGCAGAAGGCGATCCCTTCCACAAACCGAATTCACCGATTGGCGAAGAACCTGAAGCACTTACCGGCTAACCTATCTGAAACACCATTTTCAGCCTCATTTCCAGGGTAGCTCATCACGATTATATTCTATCCACAATTCTAAACCTTATTCATCCACTCTTTTCGACCGACAATCATCCCAGAATAATAGAAGAAGTCAACGAACTTCACGCTCGAGTAATCAATTTAGAGAATATGGTGCAAAACTTACCAGCTTCAGCAACATCACCGGTACCAACAGTACCATCAATAACAGCATCAGTACCATCAACAATCCATACCTCAACATCTCATTCTATACCTCGAGTATAATCATCGTTCTACGTATCGTTCTACATCAATTATCTTCGTTCTTCATGGCGATTATGTAATCTCTAATGTTTTAGAGATTATATATTCTTGTTCTAACGGTAAATCAAATGAGTTTAATAACATATTAACTCATTAATTCCAATATTACACCTGAAGAAAATGTATATGTATATATATTTTCATAAAGATTGTAATTAAAAAAATTCCTTTGTACAAACTGTTAATGGTGAAAATATTTTAACGGGTAGGTAATACCCGAGAAATATTTAGATTTCACATTAATAAGTTACACTGTACATTCTTCAAATCTGATTCAACATTCATTTACTGTCCTACTTACATCTACAAAGATACGAATTCGTTCATCACAGAATAACCTCTTTTCATTCAATTTCATATTTGGATTTTGACCTATCAGACTCCAACAAGTGGCATAATGAAGAAAACATTGAACAAAATAAAATTTGTTAGAAACAAAAAAATTAACTATGAGAAATTTTGTTAAGAATCCACGCTAACTGTTCCTAGCTAACTGTGGACTAATCAACTGAGGACTACCAACAGTGGACAATTAAAATAAATTAAAATATTGATTATTACATATGAAACTAAACAATTCTTCAAGGTTGCCACTTGAATTTCATCTTAAACCTCATTAGTATCTTGACGATTACAATCTGCGTTCAAACCTTTCGTGGTCCTTGAAAACACCTCAACCGGGAGGATGAACCAACCGCACTTCATCTACGGAAGAAAAGATTGATGCGTATAGTTATGCACCTGAAAACTCTCGGAAACTGAGTAAACGCTTAACACGTAGCTGTGCTAATTCCTTTAGTGTTATTATTACCGAAAATATTTTTCAAACTCTCTACAAATTAGCCAATCTTGTCACAGCTCCAGCGAGTCAACTTCGACTTTCCGTTCGAAACAACCTTATTATAACCTTGATGTAGATGTGTGTTCCTTTATTGTTACCGAAAAATCTTTTATATTCTACCATATTACCATCAGCGTTTAATCATCTAAAAACACCATTCTCCCGAAACCACCTCGGATTGATAACCGACGATTTAAATATGGCTGCATTAAATGCAGAAGAAACAGTAAAATTATAGATGGCCTAAATGGCCAAGAGTTTGATGATAAAGAATGGAGTGTTGAGAACGCTCGATAGAAAATTTGGTATCGAAAAACGGAGTGAGCTAACCGTGAAGGAGATCAAGGACAAATACAAGGACCAAACCCTATATTAAAAAAAAATCCAGGTAATTCTGGATCCGATGAAATCTTTAGAGAATATCTTGCTCCGAGGTCATGTTAAGATCTTGCGGAAAAATTTTTTCTTCATCGACCTTCGAACTTAGAAATTCCAAAATATCATCATAAATATCTTCGATATTTCTGAAGATATTTTCATAGCTATTCTTATCTGAAATCGTTTATCTCCCCGTAATATCTGCAACATAAAAGAAACTGTGATAGTTTCTAAATTCTGAAAAATTTTAATATGAATGTTTTTGAAGTAGTGTTGGGAACTGATGCATGAGTTCGTATAATATAATGACAATTGATCAACGTGATTATATTACAGTAATTCATGCTGAGTTTCTAAATGGAACATGATGATTCACAGATTATAACGTCATCATGTGCCATGTTACATAACTCTTTCATTCTGCTTAACTTCTGAACATATCAAGAAAGTATATTCTTGATAGTTCTATTCTCAGCGATTCTGGTAATTTGACAAATCAAATCGTGCTATTACGTTTATTCTTGTTTAGAACATTACGTTCATTTGAAACTCCATACCTACAAATTTTGGACCATTACTTGCGAAAAGAAAACAAAAGCATGGAACTTCGAAATAGAAAGAGGGTATAAATAGCAGCAAATAAGAGAGAACATTAACTGTGAATGACAATGATTATAGAAGATGAAAGTAGGGACTCCGAAATATAAGGGAGAATATAAAGCCCGATAACGACACATAAATTACAAACCATAGATATTAATACGAATAGCAATATAAAAACACGGTATAATTAAAAATAGTATCACCCCAAGGTAATAGAAGAAGTAAACAGATTCTTCTGGTGGAAGATTGAAAAGAAGGATGACAGAAGTGATAATTAGAAAAATATCAAGGATTAGAGCGGGATTAAGCATTTTTGCGATCTTTTGGATATATGAACTGAGAAAGAAGGTATAGAAGTGGTGGAAACTAATGGAATAGAAAAGGTAAATTTATAATAGAAATATCAGACAGAGTAATCGAGGCAGATCACCGTATTTAATTATAAAGATCTTAATTCCCTTATTCGCCGAAGAATCAAATCTTTTAGATTTCGAAAATTTTCTTAAAATCCCTTGAATTCCTGATTTCAAACCTGACTACGTCAAAAGTTAAAAACAAATCTTTGTTTCTCATTTCATTCTTTTGTGAATAGCTTCACTAGTGCTCTTCGAATAATCAAATTGTTTTATCCATATTACTCAATGATGATAAAACTCTAGTTATCAACTCATATTCGTCATGAAAACATTTTTATAGTTCCCCATGACGACCTCACTCAAATTTCGGGACGAAATTTCTTTAACGGGTAGGTACTGTAGTGACCCGGGAATTTCCGACCAAATTTAAACTTGATCTTTATATGAATTCGACAAGATAAGCAAAGTCTGTAATGTTAAGTCTCGAAAACATTGAAACTATATTCATGTAATCAGATAACCTTTGACTGTTCCCGACGATTCACGAACATTGGTGTGTAAATAATATGTAAATATATATATATGAATTCTATATATATATATATATATATATATATATATATATATATATATATATATATACCTATAAATATATATATAATTAATAAATATCAAAGATTCAATAAATTATATAATTGGTAGATATAATATAAATTAATAAATGGTAATATTAAAGGTAATTACAAGTTAAGGTATAAATGTTATATTAATATTATTATTATTACTACTTTCATCACCAATATAAATACTAATATTAATATTAAGATCAATATTATTCATATTATCATTATGAAATCCAATACATATAATTGGTTATGTTATTATTATTTTTATAATTATTATTATCATTAACTCTAGTATTATTAGTATTTTTATATATAATTAATAATAATATTAATTATTAATATCAATTAATTAAAAATAGAATATATATATATATATATATATATATATATATATATATATATATATATATATATATATATATATATATATATATCTGAATAATTCAATCAGTTGTATCTCACCATCAAAGTCTTTACTCGTTTCATCAATTCAATATAAATACAAAACAGTTAAAGATATTCATCTACTTTATTTATTCTCTTGAATGGAATTAGGAGTACTATCTGTCCAAAATCTGTTACCTATCTTAATCCACTTTATTTATTTTTGTTTTTCTTATTTGTCTTTCTGTTAAAGGATTCTTCTTGTCTACACCCATCACAACCATCCATCCACCACAAACCAATCTAAAAATCATTATTCTGTTTCTTTATTTTATTTCTCTATCGAGCTCCATATACAAACACCCATTTACAGTAAATCACCACATCTTCCTCTCTAGCTCTCTCTCTCTCTCATCCTCTCTATTTTTTTTATATCCATTTTCTGTTTTCTCTTTTGGATTATGTAGTAAACAAACCACCAACTTGTAGCATTGCTTGGTTGCTCGTCTCGTCGGTTTCGGGTTTGGAACAAAACACTTGTTGACTACCATTTACAACCATCGAACCACCATCATCTATATCTATATATACACAAGCACCTAGAGATATATACACATACATACGTACGGGTGATATATTAAATCACCACCACCCTAACTTTCTTCATCACCACCGTCTAGAACCACCACCATGCCACCTTTTTCCCTCATGAATATTCAACATCCGCCACTATCATAAACAACCACCTTCATCTGACCACCATTGTCGACCACTACTTGATGTTTACAAACACCATCTCAAATCAAAACTTCAAAACCCACTTATTTGTTTTTCTGTTTAATCGTCAACAACCAAACTCAATTATGTTCTTGTGTGAACCTCTAATACAATAACAACCGCTATATATATATATATATATTTGAAGTTGCAAATCTTCCAACAACTTTATCATTCAAAAAGGCTACAACATGTTTTCTTCTTTTATTTGGCTGACATCTTCATGAGGATAACTCCACTTATTGTTTTAATGGAAAAAGAGGAAAACCGAATTTTTTTTGGGGCCACGTATTGATTTTGATCGATGCATATACGATTTTAGTTGGCAACATATGCTTGTTTTATATCTTTGTTGTAGCCTACAAGAATATCATGGGTGTGTTAAATATTCTTATACATTACATTATTTAACATAGAGACATGCAAATGAGACTAGTTGCAATTTAGTGGCAGACCAAGACAATTAGTTATATAGTATTTTGTGAGGGAGTTAGAAGTAGGTGGATTATGTACGTTAATGCTTCCATTCGAAAGTTGCCAGATCAAAAAGCCACCGATTTGTTTAAATCCTATGGGCCACGTAAGCTTGCCTTTTCGATTGAAGAAGATATGGTCGACATCCACCACAAACATAAACCCCACTCTCATTAAACTACTCTAATTTACGGAGTACATATTTTTCTATTTTTTTTATATCAACCGAACACTCCCTTTGTGATACAGCTGGTTGACGAGGATTAAAACCACAATAAAAACAATCACAACAAAATCTGTTAAGGGTCTGTTCAACGAGCCCAGCTAATTCTTTTTGGGCCTGGACTGCCGAAGTATTACAAAGCCTTTTGGGCTCAACAAATTCTAGTCCACTACTATTAGGTATAAATATTACTCCGTACTATGATTGTTTTATTGATTATTATTATTATTATTATTATTATTATTATTATTATTATTATTATTATTATTATTATTATTATTATTATTATTATTATTATTATTATTATTATTATTATTACTATTACTATTACTATTATTATTATTATTATTAATATTGTTAAGATTATTATGATTATTAACATGTTAATAATATAAACATACTTATATTAAGAAGGTAATGGAAAAAGATTTCAAACATGTTAATACATGTACGATTATAATTATGATGATGAGTTAGAATTTTAGAAGTTATAATAATAAGTTTAGGAATTTAACACGATGTTAATTATGACAATTAATATTATAATTATTAGTATTATCATTAACATTATTATTAAAATTATAATTATTACCAAACCTATCATCTTTAAAAGTATCATTATTATTATTAATATTATTTTCATCATTATTAGTATTATCATTAAACATGATTTATTAATATGATCATTATTATTATTACAAAATAATACAACACTTTATTCATTATCATTATTAATATTATTTTTATCAAATAAATACTTATATAAAACATATATAAAGTATATATATATATATATATATATATATATATATATATATATATAAATATAAATATATATAACAATTGAAATAATATATATATGTAATATCAATGTATAACTTGTTCGATTACAATTATATGTGTTAATATGTATATCTGATATAGGTTCGTGAATCCGAGGCCAACCCTGCATTGTTCAATGTCGTCATATGTATTTTTACTACAAAATACAGTATTGTGAGTTTCATTACTCCCTTTTTAAATGCTTTCGCAATATATATTTTTGGGACTGAGAATACATGCGCTGTTTTTATAACTGTTTTACGAAATAGACACAAGTATCTAAAATTACATTCTATGGCTGGATTATTAAATCGAATATGCCCCTTTTTAGTCTGGTAATCTAAGAATTAGGGAACAGACACCCTAATTGACGCGAACTCTAAAGATAGATCTATCGGGCCCAACAAGCCCCATCCAAAGTACCGGATGCTTTAGTACTTCGAAATTTATATCATGTCCGAAGGAGGATCCCAGAATGATGGGGATATTCTTATATGCATATTGTGAATGTCGGTTACCAGGTGTTCAATCCATATGAATGATATTTTTGTCTCTATGCATGGGACGTATGTTTATGAGAAATGAAAATATGAAATCTTGTGGTCTATTAAAATGATGGAAATGATTGTTTAAGTTAAACTAATGAACTCACCAACCTTTTGGTTGACACTTTAAAGCATGTTTATTCTCAGGTACGAAAGAAATCTTCCGCTGTGCATTTGCTCATTTTATAGATATTACTTGGAGTCATTCATGGCATATTTCAAAAGACGTTGCATTCGAGTCGTCGAGTTCATCAAGATTATTATCAAGTCAATTATAGTTGGATATATTATGAAATGTTATGCATGCCTGTCAACTTTCGATTAATGAAAGATTGTCTTTTCAAAAACGAATGCAATGTTTGTAAAATGTATCATATTGAGGTCAAGTACCTCTCGATGTAATCAACTGTTGTGAATCGTTTATAATCGATATGGACTTCGTCCGGATGGATTAGGACGGGTCATCATATCTTCCACCCGAAAAATCTGTTTACTTCTACTATCACCTTGGGGTGATACTATTCTTAATTATACCGTGTCTTTATATTGCTATTCGTATTAATATCTACGGTTTGTAATTTATGTGTTGTTATCGGGCTTTATATCTTCCCTTATACTTCGAAGTTTCTTGCTTCGGTTTTTCTATAATCATTGTCATCCCTAGTTATTGCTCCCCCCTATTTTCTGCGATTTATACTCCAATTTCTATCTCAGAACCTTGTCCCTTTGTTTCTTCTTCTTGCGATTGAGCATCTCTTGTAATGGTCCAGAATTTGCAGATACAAGTTTTAGAATGAACATTGATAATGTCCTAAGAAAGAAATGGTAATAGCACAATTTGTCTTGTCAAATTACCAGAATTCAAGGAAAGATAGGACTATCAAGAAAATATGTTCTTGATATGTTTATAAATTAGACAGAACGTAAGAGTCGTGTAACATGGCACATGATGACGTTATGATCTGTGAATCATCACGTTTCATTAGAAACTCAGCATGAATTACTGTAATATAATCACGTTGATCAAGTGTCATTATATTATACTAACTCATGCATCAGTTCCCAACATTACTTCAATAACATTCATATTTTAAGCTCGAAAGTTTACAGAATATAGAAACTAACAGTTTCTATATGATGTAATACTGATAGCACGAAGAGATTAATGATTTCAGATAAGAATAATTATAAAATATCTCCAGAAATATGGAGGATATTTATAATGAAAGATACGATAATATCTTGGAATATCTAAGATCTGAGGATGATAGAAATTATTATCTGCAAGGGTTTAGAGTAAGGAGTAAGATATTCACTAAAGACTTTAACAGACATTGAATCATTTGGATTCTTTGAAGTCAAAATTATTCTTTGTGATTTGTCCACGACTTTCTTCATAGTTTCTCATAATCTGCTTTTCGGTACTAAATTTTCTCTTGAATGTTTCCAATATAATGATACACAAAAAGCACGAAAAGGTATATAATTTCGTACGAGAATATTTATGAAAATATCCTCAAAAATATCGAAGATATTGATGATGATATTTTGGAATTTCTAAGTTCGATGGTTGATGGAGAAAGATTTTTCCGCAAGATTTTAACATGACTTCGGGGCAATATATTCTCTAAAGATTTCAACGGATACAGAATCATCTGGATCCTTTGAATATAGGGTATGGTCCTTGTATTTGTCCTTGGTCTCCTTCATGGTTAACTCTATCCGTTTTCCAGTTCCAACGTTTCTGAGTTTTTCCAACAAATTATTCTCTATCATCAAACTTCCGACGATTAAGGTCGTTTACGGTTATCTACAGTTTCTGCTGCTTCATTCAGCTTTTTCAAAGTTCAATGTATTAATTCGTAGGCTGGGTGCTTTTCAAAATTTCAGAATGGAAGATCATTATTCTAAAAGATAAATGTTATACATATAACTGTTAATGTAGATATGCTGTGAGTTTTCAAAGTACTGATTGCCGATTCCTCTACATTTGCTGCTACTATATCTGAATCATTAGTTATCGATCCGAGATGATTTCAAGAGAATTGTGTTTTTAGATGATTAAACGCTGACGGTAATATGGTGGAATATAAAAGGTTCCTCGGTAACAATAAAAGAACATACATATAAGTCAAGGTGATAATAAGGTTGTTTCGAACGAAACGTCGAAGTTGATTTGCTGAAGCTGTGACAAAATTTGCTACCTTGAATGTCATAACCCGACCTTAACCATAAGGACGAATACAATAACATATGATTTCATCGCGAGGTATTGACCTCTATATGCGACGTTTTTCAAAAACTGCATTCGTTTTTACAATACAAACCATAACTTTTATTACAAATACAAGGTTTAAACAAGATAATAATGATTATCGTTTAGCGATAATCTTAGACTTATAAACTTTACATGTGATAATAAAAATACGACTTCCAACATATTTTACATTACAAATCCTCCGATATGCAGTTTTATTTTTTACACAAATATGCATACTCAAGATCTTGCTTAAATTCAACATGTTGCAGCGGAAGCTTTTAGTTATCACCTGAGAATAAACATGCTTAAAACGTCAACATAAAGTTGGTGAGATATAGGTTTAATGCCGGCAGCGTTATAAATATAGACCACAAGATTTCATATATAAACGTATTAATAAAGATATTCTAAGTTGTTGAGCACTTGATAACCATACTTAACATTTAATCAACGTCGCATATTCCCTTTATTATAAAATCTTACTACACCGTACCAAGTGTAGTCACCGAAACGAAGTACTGTGCAACCGTTGAATACTGGTCGTCCAGTCCGGTTGGGGTTGTCAGGCCCGATAGATCTATCAACAGGATTCGCGTTTACAATACCTCATGTAAATAGTAGTTACCAAGTTACAGGGAAGTATGCCAGTGGTACAACTCAACGTAGAATATATATTTTTAATCACTTGTGTCCATAACGTAAATCATAAAATGCATGTATTCTCATCCCGAAATATTTAGAGTTTAAAAGTGGGACTATATACTCACTTTTGCCTTGAAGGTATTTATCACGACTTGGTCTCCGATAGATATCACGAACCTAACCATATATATAATATATCAACATATTTTCTTTTTAAGTAATCGTTACATATATATATATATATATATATATATATATATATATATATATATATATATATATATATATATATATACTTTTAATACTGTTAATATTTTCTTAGTCCGTAGTTAGCAGTCCGATGTTAGTGGTCCACAATTAGTTGCTTAAATAAAATAAATAAAGACCCCACATATTCGTATTGATCAGAATTAATCTTGACCCATGGTACCATATTGTCAAGTGACGTGTTGCGTACATAAAGTACCGTGTTGTCAAATGACGTGTTGCGTACAATCATGAGGTCTTATGATTAATCTTCTCGTGTTGTTTACGGGTGGTCCTGAAATATATAAAATCAAATCATAAGTAAATATATATGAAATATCTTATTAATTAGAAATATATGATTAATTTAATTTTTCTCCAAATATTTTCGTAGCTAAACTAGCTTCGGATACCCGATCTTGTTTTAGTCGTAGTTTCTTCATTACAACTCCGTTTTTGTTGGTTCAACTTACCACTTCTTTGAATAGAGTCAATTTTTAAGAATATGAACTTAAAATACCTTAGGTTGTATTCAAAATCACAGGTTATAGGTCAAACTTTGGTGAAACTTATGAAAGTGATCATTTTCCATCATAAAAACAACATTTAATGATCATTTTTCTAAAAATACTTATACTTTGAGTTAAACCATGAAATTTTTATGTGTTAACATATTCATAAGAAATATCATTTTTACAGAACATAAACTTCCAATTCAAAGCTTAAGACGGTTTTTAATTATCCAACCCAAAACAGCCCCCGGTTGCACTCCGACGACGTAGATTCGGTTTTTAAGATGTTCTTTGTAAAACCAAGTTATATCTTGTTAAGTTAGCATATCATTATGATATATTATAGGTCTTGAAGTGTTTTAAAAGTTAAGTTAGAAGGATCTATTTAGTTTGCTAACAAGTTTGAAATCATTCAAACTATGTTCTTGTTGTTAAAATTTTACAACACAAAATAAGATAGCTATATAAATATGAATTGAATAAGGTTATGAACAAGGTTACTACCTCAATTTACTTGGACAAAGTTACTGTAAAAGATGAGAAAAATCCTAGAACCAAAAGAGTGGTGGAGTTGGATCAAAAGGTTGGAAGTAAACTTGTATTTTTGGAAGGATTATTGAAGTTTTCTTGTAAGGAATTTATTATGATGATTAAGGCTTGTTTTTGAAGCTAGATCTTCATGGTTATTTGCTGAGATTGTGAAGAACACTTAAGGTTCCTAAGAGTGTGTTTTTGGTTAGAGAAAATGTGTAGTAAAAATGAAATTGGAATGGAGTATAAATGGTGGTGAAAAGATGTATAAATTTGTAATATTGTGCAAAAGTCTTGTAATATGCCAAATTGATTAATCATGCATGCTAAGATCCAAAATTGGCTGATTCATGGCTGCTAATAAAGTGATTGTGATGTGTATATACTAATAGTAAATACGTATAGGAGCTGGTTATGATACGAGTACATATACTCTAGGTATACGTGTAGAAATTTTGAGGAAACGGAACGAGAATTCAAATATAGCTATCTTTTGTAAATATACTTATATTGTTTTATGTATATAAGCCCTTTAAAAGTGATTAAATACATATTTATACGATACTTGTATAAGTATTATAGGTTAAAGGTATATATGTCAAATAACGTTACGTATAGTTATCATTTTGAAAACTTAAGTTAGTAGTCTCAAAGTATACTTATAACTTATTGTTATTAGTAAACAATGAGATGTTAAACTATTCTTAGATCATGTTAAATATATATAAATACATATATATACACAAACGTATAATTATCGTTTGTTATATAGTTCGTGATATCATCGGTCAAATTGGACGGTCAAACGTTGTGTAAAACTCTTTTTAAAAACATAAATCTCAACAATTTAGATTGCTTATCATGTTGGTAAGGTTTAATTTATGTAAATATTAATCTCACACGTATAAAATGATCGGAAAAATCCGGGTCGTTACAGTACCTACACGTTAAATAAATTTCATCCCGAAATTTTAAAATTGTACCTATTTTGCGTTCTCGGGAAACAAATGTGGGTACTTTCGTTTCATCTGATCCTCTCATTCCCAAGTAAACTCGAGACACCTTCGAGCATTCCAATGAACCTTAACGATCGGTATGTTGCTCTGCTTGAGTTGTTTAACTTCACGGTCCATGATTTCGACTGGTTCTTCTATGAATTGTAGTTTCTCGTCGACTTGGATTTCTTCAAGAGGAATGGTGAGATCTTCCTTTGCAAGACATTTCTTAAGGTTTGATACGTGAAATGTATTATGTACTCCGGCGAGTTGTTGCGGTAACTCGAGTCGATAAGCTACCGGTCCAATGCGTTCGATGATCTTGAACGGGCCTACATACCTTGGGTTCAGTTTACCCCTTTTACCGAAATGTATTACACCTTTCCAAGGTGACACCTTTAACATAACTATGTCACCGATCTGAAACTCTAATGGTTTCCTTCGGACATCGGCGTAGCTCTTTTGGCGACTACGGGCTGTTTTCAATCTCTCCTTGATTTGTACTATCTTCTCAGTCGTTTCGTGTATGATCTCGGGACCAGTTAATTGTCGATCTCCTACTTCATTCCAACAGATAGGGGATCTACACTTCCTTCCATACAATGCTTCGAATGGTGCAGCTTTAATGATCGCATGATAACTGTTATTATACGAGAATTCTGCTAATGGTAGATATTTATCCCATCCGTTTCCAAAATCGATCACACATGCCCTGAGCATGTCTTCAAGAGTCTGAATTGTTCTTTCACTCTTCCCGTTAGTTTGTGGATGATATGCGGTGCTCATATCCAAACGAGTTCCCAGGGCCTCCTGTAGTGATTGCCAAAACTTTGATGTAAATCTACTATCACGATCGGATATAATGGAAATAGGTATTCCATGCCTTGAAACAATTTCCTTTATGTATAATCGTAATAGTTTCTCCATTCTATCCGTTTCCTTTATAGGCAAGAAATGTGCAGATTTGGTGAGACGATCAACTATTACCCAAATGGTGTCATAACCTCAGGCAGTCTTAGGTAACTTTGTGATGAAATCCATGGTAATACCGTCCCATTTCCATTCTGGGATTTCTGGTTGTTGAAGTAACCCTGACGGCTTCTCGTGTTCTGCTTTGACTTTGGAACAAGTTAAACATTCCCCAACATATGTCGCAACGTCTGTCTTTAAATTAGGCCACCAATAATGCATCTTAAGATCTTGGTACATCTTTCCAACTCCAGGATGTATCGAGTATCTTGTCTTGTGCGCCTCATTCAATATCAACTTCCTTAATCCACCCAACTTCGGTACCCAAATACGGTTTGCGAAATATCGAATTCCGTCTTCCCGTATAACGAGTTGCTTCTCATACTTCTTCATTATTTCATTTCCTATGTTTTCTATAGTAAGAGCTTCTCGTTGAGCCTCTTTGATTTGTGAGTTAAGATTCTTGCGAATTTTTATGTTCATCGCTCGTACTCGAATTGGTTCCCGTTCTTTTCTGCTTAGAGCGTCGGCCACTACATTCGCTTTCCCGGGATGATAGCGAATCTCACAATCGTAGTTGTTTATCAGCTCGACCCACCTACGTTGCCTCATGTTCAGCTGTTTCTGATCGAAGATATATTGAAGGCTTTTATGATCGTTAAACACAGTGCATTTAACCCCATATAAGTAGTGTCTCCATATCTTCAATGCAAACACTACTGCTCCCAGTTCTAGATCATGCGTCGTGTAATTCCGCTTGTGAATCTTCAATTGACGAGATGCGTATGCAATAACTTTCTTTCGTTGCATAAGGACGCAACCAAAACCTTGTCGCGAAGCGTCACAATATATCTCAAAATCATCGTTCCCTTCAGGTAACAATAAAATAGGCGTTGTAGTCAACTTTTTCTTCAGTAATTGAAATGCACTCTCCTGCTCAGAGGTCCATTCATACTTCTTCCCTTTTTGCGTTAACGCTGTCAACGGCTTAGCTATTCGGGAAAAATTTTGAATAAACCTTCTATAATAACCAGCTAAACCCAAAAATTGGCGTATCTGCGTTGGTGTCTTAGGAGTCTCCTATTTTTCAATGGCCTCAATTTTAGCTGGATCAACCTGAATTCCTTTGCTACTAACAATGTGGCCAAGAAATTGTACTTCTTTCAACCAAAAAGCACACTTAGAAAATTTAGCATATAGTTGTTCTTTTCTTAACAGCTCTAATATCAACCTTAAATGATGTTCATGCTCTTGTTCACTCTTGGAATAGATAAGAATATCGTCAATGAAAACGATAACAAACTTATCTAAATACGGACTACAAACTCGATTCATGAGGTCCATGAATACATCTGGCGCATTTGTCAATCCAAACGGCATAACCAAAAATTCGTAATGACCATAACGTGTCCGAAAAGCTGTTTTCGGAATGTCTTCTTCTTTGACATGTAATTGATGATAGCCCGATCTGAGGTCAATTTTCGAGTACACACATGATCCTTGCAATTGATCAAATAAGTCGTCAATTCTCGGTAATGGATATCGATTCTTGATAGTTAACTTATTTAATTCACGATAATCTATACACATCCTAAAAGATCCATCTTTCTTCTTAACAAATAAAATTGGAGCTCCCCACGGTGAAGTACTTGGTCGTATGAATCCACGGTCCAGTAATTCTTTTAACTGACTCTGAAGTTCTTTTAACTCGGACGGTGCAAGTCTATATGGAGAACGAGCCACTGGTACAGCTCCTGGTACTAGATCTATTTGAAATTCTACAGATCTAAATGGAGGTAATCCCGGTAATTCTTCCGGAAAAACATCGGGAAAATCTCTTGCCACAGGCACGTCGTTGATGCTCCTCACTTTTTCCTTCGTTTTGACTTTATTAACATGTGCTAAGATAGCATAGCACCATTTCTTCAAGAACTTTTGAGCTTTCAAACAACTAATGAGTTTTAGCTTTGAGTTACCCTTCTCTCCATAAATCATTACTGGCGTTTTATCCTTACGAGGAATGCGAATTGCTTTCTTAGCGCACACAACTTCAGCTCCTATTTTAGACATACAGTCCATGCCGACTATTACATCAAAACTTCCTAATTCTACGGGTATCAAATCAATCTTAAATGTTTCTCCGGCTAAATTTATTTTACAATCACGGCAAATTTTATCGGCTTTAATTAGTTTACCATTGGCTAACTCAATCATGTACTTAGCATCTAGAGGTAATGATGAACAATTCAATTTAGCGTAAAAGTCTCTACACACGTAACTTCTATTGGCACCAGTATCAAATATAATAGATGCGGATAAGTTATTAATGGTAAACGTACCCGTAACAAGCTCCAGGTCTTCACACGCCTCTCTAGCATTAATAACAAATGCTCTTCCACGTGCAGATCCATTATTCTTCTCTGGATTCGGACACTGGATCTTATAATGACCCTGTTTCCCACACCCATAACAAGTAACAGTGGCCAAGGCAGTTCTATTTGCATTGGTGGCAGGAGTCTTGGTACCGTTTGTATTTGTAGCGGGAACCCTACAATATTCAGCAAGATGACCTTTTCGATTACAATTGTTGCACACCACATTACAATAACCAGAGTGATGTTTGTGGCATCTGTTACATAAAGGATTTCATCCTTTGTAACCTGAGTTTGAACCGCTACCCGCACCTTGCGTGGTTTCTTGTTTCTTGTTGGATTGTTGATGATTACCTTCCCACTTTCTTTTGTTTCCCGATGTCTTGACATCGGTGTTCTTATCCAGAATAATCTGGTCCATCAATTCGTTCGCCATGGTGATAGCTTCATGAATAGTCTTGGGTTTGGATGCTGTAACATTTGCCTTGACCTTTTTAGGCAAACCGTCTTTGTACAGTTCAATCTTCCGTTCTTCGGTTGGTACCAATTCGGGACATAGCAAAGCTAATTCCATGAATCGCTGATTGTAGTTGGTGAGTTCAGTACCAACAACTTTCAGGCTTCGTAATTCAGCTTCCAACTTCCTAACCTCGTTCCTTGGACAATATTCGTTGATTAGCATTGTTTTAAATTCTTCCCAAGGAGTATCATAAGCTACATCTCCTCCTACGGCCTTCACATAGTTTTTCCACCACGTAAGTGCACTATCTTGTAGGGTGCACGATGCATACTTGGTCATGTCCTTCTCAATACAACCACTGATTTTAAACACAGACTCAATCTTTTCGATCCACCGGGTTAAACCGACCGGTCCTTCTGTTCCACTGAATGATGAGGACTTGCAACCTTGAAAAGTTTTGTAAGTGTACCCCACACGAGGATTTGGGTTAACTGCAGCACCTCTTGCAGCCTCGCCCCATAACATTCTGTCGTTCACTCGTTGATTGATGAGTTCCTAGATTTCTTGTTCCGTCATTCGGTTCAATCGCGCCATAATCTTCAATAAGAATGAAAAAAATAATTATTCACATGGAATATTATAGATGTAGTATGTATTTACAGTACATCGTAGCTTATTAATAATATGAACCAATTATTATTATAAAAGCCTTTTCTTCTTATTAGCGTTTTATAATTATATCTAGGGTAGTACCTACCCGTTAAAGTTCATACTTAATAGCTTAGTACGAAAATCAATTACTACCACCCAAATAATACTTAACCATGGAAAATTATTGCATTTCACACTTCACTATTTTACATATGCTTATCTTACATCAAACATTAAGCAAACCACACTAGTAATATTATACAAAATATTATATGATCCCATGGTTTAAAACAAGAGCGCAACATTTAACCCAAAGCATTTGTGTTCAAAGAAATTGCTTAAAGGTTATCCTGGTTGTCTCCCTGCGTTTTGGCTGAGGAACCGAAGAACTGGATGTCGGGATAGAACTAATAGGAATAGCGAGAATAGGTGTGGAAGTATCTGGTGGAGTTGGTGCCACAACATCCTCTCTAGACTCGGGATTTGGATTTTCCATTTCAGTAGCCTTTCGTTTCCTTCCTCGTTCGAACTTGTCTTTCGTAATTTCCTGTATTTCTTCCTCCTCATGATTACTTTCCGGTTCCTCTTCAATTGATTCATCCGAAACTTGTGAGTCTTCCCTAAAGGTGTCGTTTTCATCATCGGATAGGTTAATGACTGGAACACCATCTGAAGATTCTGGTTCGGAGTCGCTGAATGTGATAATAAGTTCTAAGCCAGACATCTATCACATAACAACTAGCACGTTAATACCACATAATATTTACATATTAATTTTTAACCAACAAGGATAAGCAATAGTTTTCGAAATCAAACACGGTCAAAGTCCAGACTCACTAATGCATCCTAACAAACTCGATAAGACACACTAATGCAAATTTTCTGGTTCTCTAAGACCAACGCTCTGATACCACATGTCATAACCCGACCTTAACCATAAGGACAAATACAATAACATATGATTTCATCGCGAGGTATTGACCTCTATATGCGACGTTTTTCAAAAACTGCATTCGTTTTTACAATACAAACCATAACTTTTATTACAAATACAAGGTTTAAACAAGATAATAATGATTATCGTTTAGCGATAATCTTAGACTTTCAAACTTTACATGTGATAATAACAATATGACTTCCAACATATTTTACATTACAAATCCTCCGATATGCAGTTTTATTTTTTACACAAATATGCATACTCAAGATCTTGCTTAAATTCAACATGTTGCAGCAGAAGCTTTTAGTTATCACCTGAGAATAAACATGCTTAAAACGTCAACATAAAGTTGGTGAGATATAGATTTAATGCCGGCAGCGTTATAAATATAGACCACAAGATTTCATATATAAACGTTTTAATAAAGATATTCTAAGTTGTTGAGCACTTGATAACCATACTTAACATTTAATCAACGTCGCATATTCCCTTTATTATGAAATCTTACTACACCGTACCAAGTGTAGTCACCGAAACGAAGTACTGTGCAACCGTTGAATACTGGTCGTCCAGTCCGGTTGGGGTTGTCAGGCCCGATAGATCTATCAACAGGATTCGCGTTTACAATACCTCATGTAAATAGTAGTTACCAAGTTACAGGGAAGTATGCCAGTGGTACAACTCAACGTAGAATATATATTTTTAATCACTTGTGTCCATAACGTAAATCATAAAATGCATGTATTCTCATCCCGAAATATTTAGAGTTTAAAAGTGGGACTATATACTCACTTTTGCCTTGAAGGTATTTATCACGACTTGGTCTCCGATAGATATCACGAACCTAACCATATATATAATATATCAACATATTTTCTTTTTAAGTAATCGTTACATATATATATATATATATATATATATATATATATATATATATATATATATATATATATATATATATATATATATATATATATATATATATACTTTTAATACTGTTAATATTTTCTTAGTCCGTAGTTAGCAGTCCGACGTTAGTGGTCCACAATTAGTTGCTTAAATAAAATAAATAAAGACCCCATCGTATTCGTATTGATCAGAATTAATCTCGACCCATGGTACCATGTTGTCAAGTGACGTGTTGCGTACATAAAGTACCGTGTTGTCAAATGACGTGTTGCGTACAATCATGAGGTCTTATGATTAATCTTCTCGTGTTGTTTACGGGTGGTCCTGAAATATATAAAATCAAATCATAAGTAAATATATATGAAATATCATATTAATTAGAAATATATGATTAATTTAATTTTTCTCCAAATATTTTCGTAGCTAAACTAGCTTCGGATACCCGATCTTGTTTTAGTCGTAGTTTCTTCATTACAACTCCGTTTTTGTTGGTTCAACTTGCCACTTCCTTGGATCGAGTCAATTTTTAAGAATATGAACTGAAAATACCTTAGGCTGTATTCAAAATCACAGGTTATAGGTCAAACTTTGGTGAAACTTATGAAAGTGATCATTTTCCATCATAAAAACAACATTTAATGATCATTTTTCTAAAAATACTTATACTTAGAGTTAAACCATGAAATTTTTATGTGTTAACATATTCATAAGAAATATCATTTTTCCAGAACATAAACTTCCAATTCAAAGCTTAAGATGGTTTTTAATTATCCAACCCAAAACAGCCCTCGGTTGCACTCTGACGACGTAGATTCGGTTTTTAAGATGTTCTTTGTAAAACCAAGTTATATCTTGTTAAGTTAGCATATCATTATGATATATTATAGGTCTTGAAGTGTTTTAAAAGTTAAGTTAGAAGGATCTATTTAGTTTGCAAACAAGTTTGAAATCATTCAAACTATGTTCTTGTTGTTAAAATTTTACAACACAAAATAAGATAGCTATATAAATATGAATCGAATAAGGTTATGAACAAGGTTACTACCTCAAGTTACTTGGACAAAGTTACTGTAAAAGATGAGAAAAATCCTAGAACCAAAAGAGTGGTGGAGTTGGATCAAAAGGTTGGAAGTAAACTTGTATTTTTGGAAGAATTATTGAAGTTTTCTTGTAAGGAATTTATTATGATGATTAAGGCTTGTTTTTGAAGCTAGATCTTCATGGTTATTTGCTGAGATTGTGAAGAACACTTAAGGTTCCTAAGAGTGTGTTTTTGGTTAGAGAAAATGTGTAGTAAAAATGAAATTGGAATGGAGTATAAATGGTGGTGAAAAGATGTATAAATTTGTAATATTGTACAAAAGTCTTGTAATATGCCAAATTGATTAATCATGCATGCTAAGATCCAAAATTGGCTGATTCATGGCTGCTAATAAAGTGATTGTGATGTGTATATAATAATAGTAAATACGTATAGGAGCTGGGTATTATACGAGTACATATACTCTAGGTATACGTGTAGAAATTTTGAGGAAACGGAACGAGAATTCAAATATAGCTATCTTTTGTAAATATACTTATATTGTTTTATGTATATAAGCCCTTTAAAAGTGATTAAATACATATTTATACGATACTTGTATAAGTATTATAGGTTAAAGGTATATATGTCAAATAACGTTACGTATAGTTATCATTTTGAAAACTTAAGTTAGTAGTCTCAAAGTATACTTATAACTTATTGTTATTAGTACACAATGAGATGTTAAACCATTATTAGATCATGTTAAATATATATAAATACATATATATACACAAACGTATAATTATCGTTTGTTATATAGTTCGTGATATCATCGGTCAAATTGGACGGTCAAACGTTGTGTAAAACTCTTTTTAAAAACATAAATCTCAACAATTTAGATTGCTTATCATGTTGGTAAGGTTTAATTTATGTAAATATTAATCTCATAGGTATAAAATGATCGGAAAAATCCGGGTCGTTACAGTACCTACCCGTTAAATAAATTTCGTCCCGAAATTTTAAAATTGTACCTATTTTGCGTTCTCGGGAAACAAATGTGGGTACTTTCGTTTCATCTGATCCTCTCATTCCCAAGTAAACTCGAGACACCTTCGAGCATTCCAATGAACCTTAACGATCGGTATGTTGCTCTGCTTGAGTTGTTTAACTTCACGGTCCATGATTTCGACTGGTTCTTCTATGAATTGTAGTTTCTCGTCGACTTGGATTTCTTCAAGAGGAATGGTGAGATCTTCCTTTGCAAGACATTTCTTAAGGTTTGATACGTGAAATGTATTATGTACTCCGGCGAGTTGTTGCGGTAACTCGAGTCGATAAGCTACCGGTCCAATGCGTTCGATGATCTTGAACGGGCCTACATACCTTGGGTTCAGTTTACCCCTTTTACCGAAATGTATTACACCTTTCCAAGGTGACACCTTTAACATAACTATGTCACCGATCTGAAACTCTAATGGTTTCCTTCGGACATCGGCGTAGCTCTTTTGGCGACTACGGGCTGTTTTCAATCTCTCCTTGATTTGTACTATCTTCTCAGTCATTTCGTGTATGATCTCGGGACCAGTTAATTGTCGATCTCCTACTTCATTCCAACAGATAGGGGATCTAAACTTCCTTCCATACAATGCTTCGAATGGTGCAGCTTTAATGCTCGCATGATAACTGTTATTATACGAGAATTCTGCTAATGGTAGATATTTATCCCATCCGTTTCCAAAATCGATCACACATGCCCTGAGCATGTCTTCAAGAGTCTGAATTGTTCTTTCACTCTGCCCGTTAGTTTGTGGATGATATGCGGTGCTCATATCCAAACGAGTTCCCAGGGCCTCCTGTAGTGATTGCCAAAACTTTGATGTAAATCTACTATCACGATCGGATATAATGGAAATAGGTATTCCATGCCTTGAAACAATTTCCTTTATGTATAATCGTAATAGTTTCTCCATTCTATCCGTTTCCTTTATAGGCAAGAAATGTGCAGATTTGGTGAGACGATCAACTATTACCCAAATGGTGTCATAACCTCAGGCAGTCTTAGGTAACTTTGTGATGAAATCCATGGTAATACCGTCCCATTTCCATTCTGGGATTTCTGGTTGTTGAAGTAACCCTGACGGCTTCTGGTGTTCTGCTTTGACTTTGGAACAAGTTAAACATTCCCCAACATATGTCGCAACGTCTGTCTTTAAATTAGGCCACCAATAATGTGTCTTAAGATCTTGGTACATCTTTCCAACTCCAGGATGTATCGAGTATCTTGTCTTGTGCGCCTCATTCAATATCAACTTCCTTAATCCACCCAACTTCGGTACCCAAATACGGTTTGCGAAATATCGAATTCCGTCTTCCCGTATAACGAGTTGCTTCTCATACTTCTTCATTATTTCATTTCCTATGTTTTTTTTAGTAAGAGCTTCTCGTTGAGCCTCTTTGATTTGTGAGTTAAGATTCATGCTAATTTTTATGTTCATCGCTCGTACTCGAATTGGTTCCCGTTCTTTTCTGCTTAGAGCGTCGGCCACTACATTCGCTTTCCCGGGATGATAGCGAATCTCACAATCGTAGTCGTTTATCAGCTCGACCCACCTACGTTGCCTCATGTTCAGCTGTTTCTGATCGAAGATATGTTGAAGGCTTTTATGATCGGTAAACACAGTGCATTTAACCCCATATAAGTAGTGTCTCCATATCTTCAATGCAAACACTACTGCTCCCAGTTCAAGATCATGCGTCGTGTAATTCCGCTCGTGAATCTTCAATTGACGAGATGCGTATGCAATAACTTTCTTTCGTTGCATAAGGACGCAACCAAAACCTTGTCGCGAAGCGTCACAATATATCTCAAAATCATCGTTCCCTTCAGGTAACGATAAAATAGGCGTTGTAGTCAACTTTTTCTTCAGTAATTGAAATGCACTCTCCTGCTCAGAGGTCCATTCATACTTCTTCCCTTTTTGCATTAACGCTGTCAACGGCTTAGCTATTTGGGAAAAATCTTGAATAAACCTTCTATAATAACCAGCTAAACCCAAAAATTGGCGTATCTGCGTTGGTGTCTTAGGAGTCTCCCATTTTTCAATGGCCTCAATTTTAGCTGGATCAACCTGAATTCCTTTGCTACTAACAACGTGGCCAAGAAATTGTACTTCTTTCAACCAAAAAGCACACTTAGAAAATTTAGCATATAGTTGTTCTTTTCTTAACAGCTCTAATATCAACCTTAAATGCTGTTCATGCTCTTGTTCACTCTTGGAATAGATAAGAATATCGTCAATGAAAACGATAACAAACTTATCTAAATACGGACTACAAACTCGATTCATGAGGTCCATGAATACAGCTGGCGCATTTGTCAATCCAAACGGCATAACCAAAAATTCGTAATGACCATAACGTGTCCGAAAAGCTGTTTTCGGAATGTCTTCTTCTTTGACACGTAATTGATGATAGCCCGATCTGAGGTCGATTTTCGAGTACACACATGATCCTTGCAATTGATCAAATAAGTCGTCAATTCTCGGTAATGGATACCGATTCTTGATAGTTAACTTATTTAATTCACGATAATCTATACACATCCTAAAAGATCCATCTTTCTTCTTAACAAATAAAATTGGAGCTCCCCACGGTGAAGTACTTGGTCGTATGAATCCACGGTCCAGTAATTCTTTTAACTGACTATGAAGTTCTTTTAACTCGGACGGTGCAAGTCTATATGGAGCACGAGCCACTCGTGCAGCTCCTGGTACTAGATCTATTTGAAATTCTACAGATCTAAATGGAGGTAATCCCGGTAATTCTTCCAGAAAAACATCGGGAAAATCTCTTGCCACAGGCACGTCGTTGATGCTCCTCACTTTTTCCTTCGTTTTGACTTTATTAACATGTGCTAAGATAGCATAGCACCCTTTCTTCAAGAACTTTTGAGCTTTCAAACAACTAATGAGTTTTAGCTTTGAGTTACCCTTCTCTCCATAAATCATTACCGGCGTTTTATCCTTACGAGGAATGCGAATTGCTTTCTTGGCGCACACAACTTCAGCTCCTATTTTAGACATCCAGTCCATGCCGACTATTACATCAAAACTTCCTAATTCTACGGGTATCAAATCAATCTTAAATGTTTCTCCGGCTAAATTTATTTTACAATCACGGCAAATTTTATCGGCTTTAATTAGTTTACCATTGGCTAACTCAATCATGTACTTAGCATCTAGAGGTAATGATGAACAATTCAATTTAGCGTAAAAGTCTCTACACACGTAACTTCTATCGGCACCAGTATCAAATATAATAGATGCAGATAAGTTATTAATGGTAAACGTACCCGTAACAAGCTCCGGGTCTTCACACGCCTCTCTAGCATTAATAACAAATGCTCTTCCACGTGCAGATCCATTATTCTTCTCTGGATTCGGACACTGGCTCTTATAATGACCCTGTTTCCCACACCCATAACAAGTAACAGTGGCCAAGGCAGTTCTATTTGCATTGGTGGCAGGAGTCTTGGTACCGTTTGTATTTGTACCGGGAACCCTACAATCTTCAGCAAGATGACCTTTTCGATTACAATTGTTGCACACCACATTACAATAACCAGAGTGATGTTTGTGGCATCTATTACATAAAGGATTTCGTCCTTTGTAACCTGAGTTTGAACCGCTACCCGCACCTTGCGTGGTTTCTTGTTTCTTGTTGGATTGTTGATGATTACCTTCCCAATTTCTTTTGTTTTCCGATGTCTTGACATCGGTGTTCTTATTCAGAATAATCTGGTCCATCAATTCGTTCACCATGGTGATAGCTTCATGAATAGTCTTGGGTTTGGATGCTGTAACATTTGCCTTGACCTTTTTAGGCAAACCGTCTTTGTACAGTTCAATCTTACGTTCTTCGGTTGGTACCAATTCGGGACATAGCAAAGCTAATTCCATGAATCGCTGATTGTAGTTGGTGAGTTCAGTACCAACAACTTTCAGGCTTCGTAATTCAGCTTCCAACTTCCTAACCTCGTTCCTTGGACAATATTCGTTGATTAGCATTGTTTTGAATTCTTCCCAAGGAGTATCATAAGCTACATCTCCTCCTACTGCCTTCACATAGTTTTTCCACCACGTAAGTGCACTATCTTGTAGGGTGCACGATGCATACTTGGTCATGTCCTTCTCAATACAACCACTGATTTTAAACACAGACTCAATCTTTTCGATCCACCGGGTTAAACCGACCGGTCCTTCTGTTCCACTGAATGATGAGGGCTTGCCACCTTGAAAAGTTTTGTAAGTGCACCCCACACGAGGATTTGGGTTAACTGCAACACCTCTTGTAGCCTCGACCCATAACATTCTGTCGTTCACTCGTTGATTGATGAGTTCCTAGATTTCTTGTTCCGTCATTCGGTTCAATCGCGCCATAATCTTCAATAAGAAAGAAAAAAATAATTATTCACATGGAATATTATAGATGTAGTATGTATTTACAGTACATCGTAGCTTATTAATAATATGAACCAATTATTATTATAAAAGCCTTTTCTTCTTATTAGCGTTTTATAATTATATCTAGGGTAGTACCTACCCGTTAAAGTTCATACTTAATAGCTTAGTACGAAAATCAATTACTACCACCCATATAATACTTAACCATGGAAAATTATTGCATTTCACACTTCACTATTTTACATATGCTTATCTTACATCAAACATTAAGCAAACCACACTAGTAATATTATACAAAACATTATATGATCCCATGGTTTAAAACAACAGCGCATCATTTAACCCAAAGCATTTATGTTCAAAGAAATCGCTTAAAGGTTATCCTGGTTGTCTCCCTGCGTTTTGGCTGAGGAACTGAAGAACTGGATGTCGGGATAGAACTAATAGGAATAGTGGGAATAGGTGTGGAAGTATCTGGTGGAGTTGGTGCCACAACATCCTCTCTAGACTCGGGATTTGGATTTTCCATTTCAGTAGCCTTTCGTTTCCTTCCTCGTTCGAACTTGTCTTTCATAATTTCCTGTATTTCTTCCTCCTCATGATTACTTTCTGGTTCCTCTTCAATTGATTCATCCGGAACTTGTGAGTCTTCCCTAAAGGTGTCGTTTTCATCATCGGATAGGTTAATGACTGGAACACCATCTGAAGATTCTGGTTCGGAGTCGCTGAATGTGATAATAAGTTCTAAGCCAGACATCTATCACATAACAACTAGCACGTTAATACCACATAATATTTACATATTAATTTTTAACCAACAAGGATAAGCAATAGTTTTTGAAATCAAACACGGTCAAAGTCCAGACTCACTAATGCATCCTAACAAACTCGATAAGACACACTAATGCAAATTTTCTGGTTCTCTAAGACCAACGCTCTGATACCACATGTCATAACCCGACCTTAACCATAAGGACGAATACAATAACATATGATTTCATCGCGAGGTATTGACCTCTATATGCGACGTTTTTCAAAAACTGCATTCGTTTTTACAATACAAACCATAACTTTTATTACAAATACAAGGTTTAAACAAGATAATAATGATTATCGTTTAGCGATAATCTTAGACTTACAAACTTTACATGTGATAATAACAATACGACTTCCAACATATTTTACATTTTAAATCCTCCGATATGCAGTTTTATTTTTTACACAAATATGCATACTCAAGATCTTGCTTAAATTCAACATGTTGCAGCGGAAGCTTTTAGTTATCACCTGAGAATAAACATGCTTAAAACGTCAACATAAAGTTGGTGAGATATAGGTTTAATGCCGGCAGCGTTATAAATATAGACCACAAGATTTCATATATAAACGTTTTAATAAAGATATTCTAAGTTGTTGAGCACTTGATAACCATACTTAACATTTAATCAACGTCGTATATTCCCTTTATTATGAAATCTTACTACACCGTACCAAGTGTAGTCACCGAAACGAAGTAATGTGCAACCGTTGAATACTGGTCGTCCAGTCCGGTTGGGGTTGTCAGGCCCGATAGATCTATCAACAGGATTCGCGTTTACAATACCTCATGTAAATAGTTGTTACCAAATTACAGGGAAGTATGCCAGTGGTACAACTCAACGTAGAATATATATTTTTAATCACTTGTGTCCATAACGTAAATCATAAAATGCATGTATTCTCATCCCGAAATATTTAGAGTTTAAAAGTGGGACTATATACTCACTTTTGCCTTGAAGGTATTTATCACGACTTGGTCTCCGATAGATATCACGAATCTAACCATATATATAATATATCAACATATTTTCTTTTTAAGTAATCGTTATATATATATACATATATATATATATATATATATATATATATATATATATATATATATATATATATATATATATATATATATATATATATATATATATATATACTTTTAATACTGTTAATATTTTCTTAGTCCGTAGTTAGCAGTCCGATGTTAGTGGTCCACAATTAGTTGCTTAAATAAAATAAATAAAGACCCCATCGTATTCGTATTGATCAGAATTAATCTCGACCCATGGTACCATGTTGTCAAGTGACGTGTTGCGTACATAAAGTACCGTGTTGTCAAATGACGTGTTGCGTACAATCATGAGGTCTTATGATTAATCTTCTCGTGTTGTTTACGGGTGGTCCTGAAATATATAAAATCAAATCATAAGTAAATATATATGAAATATCATATTAATTAGAAATATATGATTAATTTAATTTTTCTCCAAATATTTTCGTAGCTAAACTAGCTTCGGATACCCGATCTTGTTTTAGTCGTAGTTTCTTCATTACAACTCCGTTTTTGTTGGTTCAACTTGCCACTTCCTTGGATCGAGTCAATTTTTAAGAATATGAACTGAAAATACCTTAGGTTGTATTCGAAATCACAGGTTATAGGTCAAACTTTGGTGAAACTTATGAAAGTGATCATTTTCCATCATAAAAACAACATTTAATGATCATTTTTCTAAAAATACTTATACTTTGAGTTAAACCATGAAATTTTTATGTGTTAAAATATTCATAAGAAATATTATTTTTCCAGAACATAAACTTCCAATTCAAAGCTTAAGATGGTTTTTAATTATCCAACCCAAAACAGCCCCCGGTTGCACTCCGACGACGTAGATTCGGTTTTTAAGATGTTCTTTGTAAAACCAAGTGATATCTTGTTAAGTTAGCATATCATTATGATATATTATAGGTGTTGAAGTGTTTTAAAAGTTAAGTTAGAAGGATCTATTTAGTTTGCAAACAAGTTTGAAATCATTCAAACTATGTTCTTGTTGTTAAAATTTTACAACACAAAATAAGATAGCTATATAAATATGAATCGAATAAGGTTATGAACAAGGTTACTACCTCAAGTTACTTGGATAAAGTTACTGTAAAAGATGAGAAAAATCCTAGAACCAAAAGAGTGGTGGAGTTGGATCAAAAGGTTGGAAGTAAACTTGTATTTTTGGAAGGATTATTGAAGTTTTCTTGTAAGGAATTTATTATGATGATTAAGGCTTGTTTTTGAAGCTAGATCTTCATGGTTATTTGCTGAGATTGTGAAGAACACTTAAGGTTCCTAAGAGTGTGTTTTTGGTTAGAGAAAATGTGTAGTAAAAATGAAATTGGAATGGAGTATAAATGGTGGTGAAAAGATGTATAAATTTGTAATATTGTGCAAAAGTCTTGTAATATGCCAAATTGATTAATCATGCATGCTAAGATCCAAAATTGGCTGATTCATGGCTGCTAACAAAGTGATTGTGATGTGTATATACTAATAGTAAATACGTATATGAGCTGGGTATTATACGAGTACATATACTCTAGGTATACGTGTAGAAATTTTGAGGAAACGGAACGAGAATTCAAATATAGCTATCTTTTGTAAATATACTTATATTGTTTTATGTATATAAGCCCTTTAAAAGTGATTAAATGCATATTTATACGATACTTGTATAAGTATTATAGGTTAAAGGTATATATGTCAAATAACGTTACGTATAGTTATCATTTTAAAAACTTAAGTTAGTAGTCTCAAAGTATACTTATAACTTATTGTTATTAGTACACAATGAGATGTTAAACCATTCTCAGATCATGTTAAATATATATAAATACATATATATACACAAACGTATAATTATCGTTTGTTATATAGTTCGTGATATCATCGGTCAAATTGGACGGTCAAACGTTGTGTAAAACTCTTTTTAAAAACATAAATCTCAACAATTTAGATTGCTTATCATGTTGGTAAGGTTTAATTTATGTAAATATTAATCTCATAGGTATAAAATGATCGGAAAAATCCGGGTCGTTACATTGAAAAGGAATCACAAAGTTATTTTTGCTAATAAATGCCAAAGGATCTGACGCGGCTACGTGTTAAACTTTTACTCAGTTGTCGAGAGTTTCTCAGGTGCATAACTATATGCATAAATCTTTCCTTCCGTAGATGAAGTGTGGTTAATTCATCCTATCGATTGAGGTGTTTTCAAGAATTATGAAAGGTTTGAACGCAAATTGTAATCGTCAAGATACAATGAGGTTTAAGATGAAATCAAGTAGCAAACTTGAAGAATTGTTTAGTTTCATATATTATAATCAATATTTTAATTCATTTTAATTGTCCAAGGTTGGTAGTCATCAGTTGATAGTCCACAGTTGACATTACAATAATTCATATATAGTTTAATATATAATATTCGAATTAATTAATACGTGTCGTGACCCGTATACGTCTCAGACTCGATCACAACTCAAAGTATATATATAATTATAGAATCAACCTCAACTCTCTATAGAGAACTCGATCATTACTGCATATAGAGTGTCTATGGTGATTCCAAATAATATATATAGATGCGTCGATATGATATGTCAAAACCTTGTATACGTGTCCCGATATTTAAAGTGCGTAAAATAAATAACAGAAATTAAATGACGATAAATAAAATGCGTAAAGTAAATAACAGAAATTAAATGATGATAAATAAAATTGCGAGAATATAAATTGCGATAAATAAACTGCGATAAATAAATTGCGATAATTAAATTGCGATAAATAACTTGCGATAAATAAACTGCGATAAATAAAATATAATCAGTTAGCTGGAAACAGTTAGCTGGAAACAGTTAGCGTGAATTCTTAACAAAATTTTTCATAGTTAATTTGTTTGTTTCTATCAAATTTTTATTTCGTCAAATGTGTTCTTCATTATGCCACTTGTTGGATTCTGATAGATTAAAATCCAAATATGAACTGAATGAAAATGGTTATTCTGTGGGGAATCAGATTCGTATATTTGTGGATGTAAGTAAGATGGTAATTGGCCCTTGAATCATATTCGAAGAATGTACAGTGTAACTTATTAAAGTGAGATCTAAATATTCCTCGGGTATTACCTACCCGTTAAAATATTTTCACCATTAACAGTTTGTACGAAAGAATTTTTAATTACAATCTTTATGAAAACATATGTACATATATATTTTCTTCAGATATAATTATGGATTTAATGAGTTAATATGATATTAAGCTCTTTTGATTTTTGATTAGCACTAGAATACATAATCTCAAAACATTAGAGATTACATAATCGTCATGACGAACGAAGATAAATGAGGTATAACGATACGTAGGACGAAGATCATACTCAAAGTACAGATGATGATATTGAAGCATGGATTGTTGATGGTACTGGTGCTGTTATTGATGGTACTGTTGATGCCGATGATGTTGCTGAAGCTGGTACATTTTGCACCACATTCTCTGAATTAATTATTCGAGCGCGAAGTTCGTTGACTTATTACTCCAGGATGATTGTCGATCGGAACGAGTGAATGAATAAGGTTCAGAATTGTGGATAGAATATAATCTTGTCGAGTTACCCTAGAAATGAGACTGAAAATGGTGTCTCGAACGGGTTCGCCGGTAAACGCTTCAGGTTCATTGTGAAGTGAATTCGGTTGGTGGAAGGGATTGCCTTCTGCGCGTTTCCATTAGTTATGTCGACTACGGACCCATCAAATGAATTGATAATTGGCTGATTGGTTGATTCATGCCGATGACGCTGTTTTCGGAGTTTAGGTGAACACCTATGTCGGAATAGCTGTCGGAATAGCTGTCGGAATAACTATCGGAATAGCTATCGGAATCTGAGGAATTTGAACTGGTTGAGGGATTTGTCTCGTACGATCATATAAAGGATTTTCGATAGGAAATAGATTATAGGATATAGATTAGTACCCTGCAATACATAATTTACATATGCATATATAATACTAAAATCCCATAAGTTACGAAGGAATCTACGGAAGCTGTCAGGCAAAGGTAATAATAACAGATACGCTAAGATATGAATTTATCTATACACTGTCTATGCAATCAATGCAGTAAGATGTGTCTAGACTAAGAATGATAAGCAGGAAATTTTTGACACGAAATGATAAGCAAAACTTTTGACATGCAGACACGGTCGAAGTCCAGACTTACTAATGTATCCTAACGACTTATCAGTTAGACACACTAATGCAGACCTGGTTCGCTAAGACCTCTGCTCTGATACCAACTGTGATAACCCGTCCTAATCCATCCGGGCGAAGTCCATATCGATTATAAATGATTCACAACAGTTGATTACATCGCGAGGTACTTGACCTCTATATGATACATTTACAAACATTGCATTCGTTTTTGAAAAGACAATCTTTCATTACATCGAAAGTTGACGGCATGCATACCATTTCATAATACATCTAACTATAATTGACTTAATAATAATCTTGATGAACTCAACAACTCGAATGCAACATCTTTTGAAATATGCTATGAATGACTCCAAGTAATGTCTCTAATATGAGCTAATGCACAGCGGAAGATTTCTTTCATACCTGAGAATAAACATGCTTTAAAGTGCCAACCAAAAGGTTGGTGAGTTCATTAGTTTATCATAAATAATCATTTCATAATTTTAATAGACCACAAGATTTCATATTTTCATTTCTCATAAACATACGTCCCATGCATAGAGACAAAAATATCATTCATATGGATTGAACACCTGGTAATCGACATTCACAATATACACATATAAGAATATCCCCATCATTCCGGGATCCTCCTTCAGACATGATATAAATTTCGAAGTACTAAAGCATCTGGTACTTTGGATGAGGCTTGTTGGGCCCGATAGATCTATCTTTAGAGTTCGCGTCAATTAGGGTGACTGTTCCCTACTTCTTAGATTACCAGACTTAATAAAAAGGGCATATTCGATTGGATAATCCAACCATAGAATGTAGTTTCGATTACTTGTGTCTATTTCGTAAAACATTTATAAAAGCAGCGCATGTATTCTCAGTCCCAAAAATATATATTGCAAAAGCATTTAAAAAGGGAATAATGAAACGCACCTAATGTATTTTGTTGTAAAAATACATAAGATTATATTGAACAATGCAGGGTTGGCCTCGGATTCACGAATCTATATCATTTGTATATATATTAGAACATATAGTCATAATCGGACAGGTTTATATATATATATATAATTTATTAATTATATCATCTTTATATTAAATATATATATATATATATACATCTCATATATTCATTTTGTGTATAACGCTAATAATGTTGTTATGTTATATGTATTAAATATAATTTTGTATATGTATATATCATTCGTTTGTTAAAATAATAATTTTAGTAATACTATGATTAAATTAATATTGATAAAAATAATAATAATCATAATACTTTATATTAATAAATAAGGTATTATTGATAATATTTATATTAATACTAAATATAATGATATTTATAATAATAACTGTAAAATATTAATTTTTTTGGTTAATGATACTTATAATAATGATTTGTAGTAATTACATATTAGTAATACTCATTATAATATAAATAATCATATTTATAATGATAATAATAATAATAATAATAATAATAATAATAATAATAATAATAATAATAATAATAATGATACTTATAAGGATATTTACAATACAGATAATAATAATAATACTATTGGTTAATAAAAGTGAAACTAATCCTAATACTGATGAAATTACGGATAAACTCGTATTATTTTTATAATTATAATAATAACCCTAATATATTAATGATTGTAGTAGTTATTCTAATAATACTAAAATAATAATAATAATAATAACAATACTTATATTAATATTATTAATAATTATAATGGTAATAGTAATGAAATTTGTAATCTTTAATCATAACGATACTAAATAATAACTAGTATTAATATTAGGAATAATTATTATAATATTAGTCACAATAATAATTCCTAACAAAAATAACAATAATATTAAATATAATGATAATAGTAATAATAATAAATATTAGAGAAAACTACCTTTAAATCGAGTTGTAAAAAAATGGCTCCGCCTAGACTCGAACCCGAGACCCCTCGCTCAACACCTCAACACCTTTAACCAACTGAGCTGATGCTCACTTTCTGATTAAAAACCGAATTCATTTCATTATAACTCGTATATTTAACTTCATCTTCTTCATTACCAACTTAAAATCAATCAACTCAAACCTATTAAACCCGTAAATGATTTGTTCAGTTTTAAAAAAAACATTTAAACCAACTGATTAATTACACAATAACATTTTATGAATTAATTGGAACAAAAAAAATAAATAAAAAAAAGAGCTGCTGAGCAGCGACGGTGAATACAAAAATAAAATAAAATAATGATCTTGACATAGAAATGTTTTTAGACTTCGAAATCTTCATAAACTATCTTCCAAATCGTCAATGGAATACACTAGAATCATCAATTGGATCAGAATCGTAACCTATTACTCGAATTTGTTCATAGAAAATCGTTTGACTTTTTGATATCAAAACTTTGACTTGAAAATTAGAATCCAATTCAAAGAATTGGATTCTGAAACTGTACAGATAGTTTCTATACGCGTTTACTGACAATCTTGCAATATTACATTTTTAAAATCGTTTAAAATTGAGCTTTTTGGTGTTCTTGGTCAAAACAGGGTAGCGTACCCTTTTTTTTTTAAAAAAAACAAGTAAATCAGTTTTGATATCTAATTGCAGTGAGAACATATTTGCAGTTGATAATAGGGGTGAAGACTTGAATAACTTTTTATCAGCAATATACTTTGATCGATTATAAAATGCCCTACTGGCTCGACATAAATCAGACAGGAAGAAAAAATTAAATAAATAAAAGTTGATGTCGATTGCAAACTGATTTTGTTTGATTATATGATCGATCGTACCAATTAGTGAATGGAAACAAAAATTACAAACAGGATTGATGGATATGTCTAACAGCCTCGTTCCTTTATCTTTGTTTATAGATTATATATTTAATAAATATATTAGTCTTAATAATAATTACATTAATAATAATAATGATAAATAACAATGATAAATAAATAAAAATACTGATTTCCTAATATATATATATATCTGTATATAATGACATATATAAATATCTATATATATTTATTTATATCTATATATCACTATGTATGTACATCTCCTTATGTATTTATTTTTATAGATTATATTAATATTATTAATAAATATAACTATGATAACAATGATCTTAATATTATACATAATAATAATACAATATAATTTATAATAATATACTAGTAATAATAATATTACTAATGATAATGATAGAAATTACCATAATTGTATAACAATAAGGTTGTTAATAACAGTAATACTAATTATACTAATATTATTAATAACAATAATGATGAAGATAATAATAATCATATTAACACTAATAATATTTATAATAATCATAATATTTATTACTAAGTGTAGTAAAAATGATATTAATGATGACAACAATAACTTTAGTAGTATTAATGTTATAACAATTTAAATGTATAAACTTTCATATTTATATATTATATGTAATAATACTAATAATACTGATATTAATATTAATATCAAAGATCATGAAATAATAATAATAAGATTTGTATAACAACTATATTTATCATTAAATTTAAATTGAATATATCGATATTACCTATTATTATTTATGTAACATATTATATATTAATTAATATCAAATATTCCATATTTAATATTTTTACATTTTATTATAATATGCATACAATTAATAATTAAGTATATTAATCCTATATATATGTGTATATGTTTATATATTTATATATTTCAACTACTTCATATTTAATCATGTTTTAAATATCAAGCTTAAGTTTTCTTTCTAAATCACATACTAGTTTATTAATATATGTAATTCATAATATATAATTATTTGCCTATATATTTATTTATATATATACATTTCTATTTACGATTAATGGTTCGTGAATCGTCGAGCATAGTCAAAGGATATTTGATTACATGAATATAGATTTCAAAACTTCCGAGACTCAACATTACAGATTTTGCTTATCGTGTCGGTAATATATAAAGATTTAAGTTTAAATTTGATCGGAATTTCCCGGGTCATCACATTACACTAGGCAAGTTTCTTAACAAAACATTTTCCGGATTTGGGGACCTCACCGGTATTGGTTGGTTCGGGAGTTACCTCAGCGGATGGTGAGGATGACTGATAACCGAAGTTTCAGCCAGCGTTAGCAAGCTATCCGCCTCCATGATTAAAGTATCATGGAACTTTTGTGCGACATTGTCGCTCTTGGTTATACCAAGCCTTCCAACTGTACCTAACACTGAAGTGTCAGTAGAAATCAATGTAATGTAGGAAGATGTTACATCGATTCCTGAAATCATTGATAAGTCATGAGGTGACAAATCTCTTTCAGTTATTGCACTCTCTGAAGAGTGTGTGTGGTCAGGCTTAAATGCTGACTAATCGTTAAGGGGATCATCCTTTCGAAGGTTTGATAAATCTACCAAAGTAGTGTCATATTGCCTCTCCGTTGGACGAGACAGATCTCCCTCATCAAGATAAGTCTGACCTCCAGGCCCTGTTTGATGTTGAGGCTCAACCACATCTTGGTTTTGATGTAATTTAGCAAGAGGATTTCTAGCCGATACGCAGGGTTTCTTTTCAAGGTTTTTTGAAACCCCTTCGGCCATTCTGGACTACAATGTCCGACATAAGCCAGACAATTGTGTCTTAGCGGAAGACTTTACTTTCTTTTGAGGTGACTTTACACCTTTATCATTTGATTATTTTAAAGGTAAGCATATTCAATAGTTAATAATAATCAAAAAGAAGAATAGGGTTAGTTTTCCGGGTAAGTGCATGAGGAATACTCCGTCTTGAAGAAATTAAATTTCCTCCCTTTTGAAACAGAATCGAGTCGACTGTTTTCATAAAACCTCGCTAAATGACGATGTTATCCTTACACATGCGAGAAAAACACTAAAGCACGGGTTTTGTACTGTTATATGTACAAAAGCCATAATGAAAATAACAATATTTTTGTGGTTTTATGGTTAAAATAACAATTTTTGGGTTTATATGATATAAAGAAAAACAAAATATGTACAAGTGCAAGTACAAAATGATAAGACTAAAGATCATATTGATCAAGAGTAGGTTGAAGATTTACCATACCAATTTTAGCTTTTAGGAAGTTGAATCGTTCTTCATCCAAAGGCTTGGTAAATAAATCAGCAAGTTGATCATTTGTGGGGACAAAATATAATTCAATGTTGCCTTTTTCCACATGATCTTTGATGAAATGGTAACGTACATCAATGTGTTTTGTGTGGGTATGTTGAACTGGGTTGCATTATATTGCGATTGCACTTTTGAAATCACAATAGATTGGAATCTTGTTGAATGTATACCCATAATCTGTAAGTTGTGTTTTCATCCATAAGACTTGTGAGCAACATGCAGCAACAGCTACATATTCGGCTTCGGCAATTGAAGTAGAAACACAAAGTTGTTTCTTTGAAGACCAGCTCACCAATTTGTCTCCCAAGAATTGAACATGTCTGATTGTACTTTTGCGATCAAGTTTGCAACCAGCATAATCAGCATCAGAAAAAGCAACCAAGTTAAATCCTGTACCCCGAGGATACCAGATTCCTAAGGTACTCGTGCCCTTAAGATATCAAAAAATTCGTTTAACCGCATGAAGATGAGATTCCATTGGGTTTGCTTGATACCTGGCACATAAACATGTAGCAAACGAAATATCTGGACGGCTAGCAGTTAAATACATGAGTGAACCAATCATACTGCGATAAAGTGTTTTATCCACTGGTTTTCCATTTAAATCAGGATGAATCTTAGTACGACATTCCAAAGGTGTTGCAATGGTTTGGATATTCATCATATCAAACTTAGATAACATATCGGTTATGTACTTTGTTTGATGTATAAAAATACCATTGGACATTTGACGCACTTGTAAACCTAAGAAAAACTTAAGTTGACCCATCAGACTCATTTTAAAATGTTTAACCATTAACTCAGAAAAGTTATCGCAGTATTTTTTATTGGTTGATCCAAAAATGATGTCGTCAACATAAATTTGGATAAGGATTATGTGTTGGTTCTGCCTTTTAATAAACAAAATGGTGTCGATTGCTCCTTTGGAGAAACCGTGTTTGAGCAGGAATTGTGACAACATATCATACCATGCTCTGGGTGCTTGTTTTAGTCCGTAAAGAGCTTTGTCAAGAATGTAAACATAGTCAGGATGAATTTTACTTACAAAACCTTCAGGTTTACTGACATATACCTCCTCTTTGAGATTTCCGTAAAGAAAAGCAGTTTTGACATCCATTTGATAGACGACAAAGTCCTTGTGAGCCGCATAAGAGAGAAACATTCGAATAGCCTCAATAAGAGCAACTGGAGCAAACGTTTTGTCAAAATCAATGCCTTCCTGTTGACATTATCCTTTAGCTACAAGACGTGCCTTGTTACGCACAATGACTCCAGTTTCGTCCTTCTTGTTTTTAAAAATCCATTTCGTGCCAATGGGTATAACATTTGCTGGTTTTGGAACCAGTCGCCATACCTTTAATTGTTCGAATTGATTGATTTCTTCTTCCATTGCAATTACCCAATCTGGGTCTGTTAAAGCTTCAGCAACTTTTGTTGGTTCTACCATACTTAGAAAGCTTGAAAATAGACAATAATTGGCAGTTGCTCTTCTAGTAGTAATAGGTGCATTCAAGTCACCGATTACTTGTGAAACTGGATGAATATTCTTCCATTTATTGGTATGAGGAAGTGGATCATGATGTTCATTGTCTAAGGAATGATCCACAAAAGAAGATGTTGGTCTTGTTTCCAACGATTCTAAAGATTGTTCATGTAGCTGCGGGTTATGTATCATTGGTGAGAGTTGAATATACAGTGTAGGATTGGGAAATGAAATTGTTGTAGACCTCTCATGAGAGACAATTGGTAAATCATCCGTTGATGATTCATTATTTGATGTCTCGGAGGAAGATGTGGTGGTTGGTGTAGCAGCAGATACATTTGGTACTTGTCATGAGTTTGTTGTGCGGACGATGATGCGCCATTTGATGATGATGTTGTTTCATCAATCAAATTAGGTGTAACCTCGGTTGAAGTTGGTGAATCATCGAGAATTGAATTAACTGATGATGTGGACTTTGGTTCTTGATAAAAATACTCAAAAAGTATTTCAAGATCATCTAGAGTTGGACATTCATTAGGTATGGTTAGTTGATTAGATGAAGTTGAACATTGGGGATCGGGTCTTAAATTGGATTGTTCTAGAACCATTTCTGAAAGTTCATCAAATTGAACGTTGACACTTTCATTGATGACCTTGGTGCGTTTGTTATAGATTCGATAAGCCTTCTTATCACGAGAATATCCGATGAAAATGCCTTCGTCGCTTTTAGGATCAAACTTTCCTAAACTTTCTCGATCATTTAGGACGTTGCAAGTACATCCGAATATGTGAAAGAAATGAACACTTGGTTTGCGATTATAAAGAATCTCATAGGGTGTTTTGTTGAAACGTTTGGTTATTAAAGTACGATTCTGTGTGAAGCATGCGGTTGATAAAGCTTCAGCCCAAAGAGAAGCGGGAAGCTTTGCATAGGCAAGCATAGTACGAGTAGCTTCAACAAGAGTACAGTTTTGACGTTCAACAACACCATTCTGTTGCGGTGTACGAGCTGCAGAGAATTGTTGTGTGATGCCTTCAGATGTGAAGAAAGATGTCAAAGTAGAATTCTTAAACTCGGTGCCATTGTCAGTTCTCAGAATTCGAACTGGAAGATGTAAGCTCTTTTGTGTTTGTTTGATAAAATCAATGATCGTCTGAGGAGTTTCATCCTTTCCTCGAAGAAAATAAACCCAGGTGCAACGAGAATAATCATCTACTATGACAAGCACATACTTCTTCTTGTTTAAGCTAGCAACTTTCATTGGACCGCATAAATCCATATGAAGAAGATGTAGAGGGCAAGGTATTGAAGAAGCTGGTTTTGGTTTATGAGAAGTTCGTTTCATCTTTCCAAGAGCACATGCAGAGCAAAGATTATTTGAATTATACTTGAAAATGGGTAAGCCTTCGACTAGGTGATTGGATGCAAGTTTGTTCATGGTTTTGAAATTTAGATGAGAAAAACGTCGATGCCAAATCCAAGAGTTTTGAGAAGTGGCTTTTGACAACAAGCAAAGTTTGGATGTTGGAGATGAATCAGCAAGATTTATTGTATAAAGATCTTTGTCGCGTGAGCCAACGATTAAGTCATCTCCTTCTTGAGATTGAACACTGCATTTGAATCTTTCAAAAGTGACCTTTAAGTCTCCATCACAAAATTGACCAACGCTAAACAAATTGTGTCCGAGGCCCTCAACATAAGAAACTCGTTTGATGATTGTTCCTTTGTAATGAACATCTCCATATCCAAGAATAGCAGCAAAGTGATTGTTACCGAAACGAGCAGTTCCAAGAAATTGATCAACGAAGTTTGAGAGAAGTGATTTGTTGCCTGTCATGTGCTTAGAACAACCTGAATCTAAAATCCAAACACATACAGACACAGCCTGCAAGATAAAGTTATTACTTACATTTAGGTACCCATTTTTGAATGGGTCCCATGTTAGTATTCGATAATACCTGTCTAGTATTCAAAGTATGAGCATGCACAGAATCATTCAAACTAGATTTAACATTCAATGAACAACAAGCATCACATCGCAGATTAAAAGAAACATGTTTCTTAGCATGAGAAGGTGTAACAAAGGTCTTTGGAGTACGCTTACGTACATTATTACAAACATCAAATTGTCGTTTCGACGCAAATTTATCATGTGCCATAAGTTTTGGATTTACAAAATATTGCCTAGCTAGAGAAAGACTCTTAGACGCTTTGACTCTGCCATTCTTTTCGTTCCAAACTTTTTTTATTCCATTTGTCGATTTTAAACCTGACACAGAAGAATTTGAATGATGTGTATTAGTGTACGAAGAGGTATAATGAACCCTTGAATCAACATTCACCATTTGGGTAAACCATCCATACTGATCATGAAATGTGCGCTTAACTTTAGTTGTTTTATGACTCTTGTTACCAAGGTGATCTTTTTGAAAAAAATTTGAATGGCGCACATTTGGATCAGTTTTGATGGTTATCTTTGGTGAAGTTTTTGACGTGATCGTCTTTCCTTGAGAGGACAATAATGAGAAATCCTTTAAATTCTTAGATGAACGTAATGGATTCTTCAAGATTGTTGGTGTTTTACTAGACGAAGTTTGAGAATATAATGAAGTTGGGGCAAAGGTGGTCTTGGATTTCGGAGTTTCAACTTTTTGTTGTTTTGAATCAACATTGGGATTAACTTGTTTTGATGAAAGTAAATTTTTGTTTTGTCTTGTAAGATTATCAATTTGAGTTTGATATCGTTTACATTGAGCTTTGAAAATGGACGTTTTGGCATCATTTTCTTTTTCTAATTCATTGACACGATTTTCAAAATATTTATTCAAGTCAACCAAAAATTGATCATTCGAAATCAAAGCATTGTTGGTCTTGGGCACTTGAGTGGTCAAGAAATCATTTTTGTCATAAACAGAAAGCAAATTAAAAGCAGACGTGTATTCCACCACAACATACTCCTTGTCAGTGTTAAGATCAAATAACCCAGGTGTATAAAATTTTTTGTTAAAATCAACTTTGATAAATCTTGTTCTGTTTTATTGATTAACAAAACTGGTGTTGGTAGTTTGACACTTTTCTTAGAAGAATATGCTGGAGGAATATCACCTTCTACTGACCATGAAGATTTAAATGAATCTAGTCGATGCATAATCTTATCAAATTTGTTCGAAAAAGACTTATCTAAATCATGCACATCAATTAGATCAAGGTCAGGTAAAGCAGGTAAGTCATAGGTTTGGGTACTAACTGGTGTTGTGTTAACCTTGTGTTGGACATCTAACACATCCATAAAATCATCAGTTTGGGTTTTAACTGATGTCGTGTTAGCCGTATGACAAGGTGACTTTTCATTTTCAAAAGATGTTGACGCACATATATGATTCTCAAGTTGTGCCCTATATGAGATAACATTCTTTTCAAGAATAAAAGAATGATGCCTAAGAGCCAAAATAATGTTCATTAAACGTTCTTCATTTTTAAAACATTGCATTTTAAGCATTTTCATGTCTTGTTTCAAATTAAAAAGATTTTTACATTTGTCCACAATAGACACATGAATATATGAATTTGAACTTGACTCATATGACAGAGATGAAGAATCATTCAATGTTACTGGAGTTGATTGATTTATCATTGTCTCAGGAGCATGTGAAAAAGTTAATTTTTGTTTTTCATAAGAATCATTTATTTGATCATAGGTCAAATCAACTTCAGAATATATGTGTTTGGCTCTTTGGATTTCATCATTCAGGTCTTCATTCGAAGGACGAACAAAATTCATCAAAAGACCCACAACCAATGTAATCAGGATCATAAAGTGGTGGTACGTCAGATTTGATTGAGAGCAAAGTTTCTGGATTATCAAAACCCAACCCAGCTTTATCATGAGCATTGTGATGTTCTTCCTTAAGAAGTGCTTCAAAATATTTCGGTTTATGCATGAAAATGGTTTGTTTAGATTGTTTTTGTCGATACAACTTTTTCTCATAATAAACCATTTGTTCTTTGTGTTGGGATTTAACAAGTTCCATTATACTTAAAACCATTTAAGAATCAATTAAAAACGGAAGCGAGTAATTATAAATTTTTACTTGTTAAACTTTAACCATTTAAAGCTAAATCCCAATTAGGATCAAGTTTTGAATATATATGCTTACAAACTAAAGAAAGTTAAAAGGATTATACCTCCTCAAAACTTATGTTTGAGGGCTGCAAAACCTTGAATGATGATGAAGAAAGTGATGAAACCAAGCACCAAACTATCACCTTAACACCCTTGCTATGTTGTAAACCTTGGACACCTTCAAACCCAAGCTTAAAACCACTTTGTTTATGCTCAAAATCGACCAGCTGCTGCTGTCCAAGATGGGCAGAAACTTTGTAAAGATGATGATGAAATTATGCCTCTAACTTGAAGCCTCAAGTGTGCTATACCCCAAGCTTTCAATCACCAACACTTTCCTTTGTTTGGTTAGGATTTAGGACACTTATTTGCTAGAACACCAAGCTCAAGAACCTCTCTTTTTCCCTCACCAAATTCGGCCAGCAGCATTCAAGTGAAGAATGAGAGAGTATTTTTGGTTCTAAGTTCAAGTCTTGAGTCAAAATCTTGGTTATATGAAACTAGCATGCACATGAGGGAATGTGTTCTTAAAAGTAACAAAAAAATGCATGTGTTGGACATCCTAGGAGTCCTAAAACCGTCCACCACCAAGGGGTTTTAAAAAAAAGAGTTATTTTTTAAAACTAGTTAAAATACCATGCATTTTATTAAGTTACTTGCATATTTTATAAAACCATTTATAAAATATAACACAATGTAATTATTTAAACCTATAAATAATTAAATATAAATTATCCAAATAATTTATCTCAAGTGATAATATTTTAGAAAACCCATTTTCTAAAATCCAAGTGTCGCGTATTTATTTAACGATTCAATCGTCAAGATTAAATACAGTTAAAGTGTCGGTAAGCTTGTTATTAGGTATGACCCGACTTGGATCATAACAGGTTAGCCACGTTAATTTAATATGTCTCTCGGGCATACGAAATACCTTCAATCTCCCACTTGCACGAGAAACATAAGAAATTAATGCAAGTGATGGATACAGCCTAACACACCGTCCATCACCCCTAATATGTTATGACTTTGTGCCATTCAATAACATCATCCCTTTCGAGTTCCCTTCTCGAATATGAATAGGTGAATCTTTCATTATATCCTTTCATCCTAGATGTCATGTCAAATCCAAGAGATACAGAGTGACCACTCTCTTATAGACTCAACTTTATCAGGCCTTAGACATCTTACTCTCAACGAATAAGAGGGACAAATTCCATCTTGACTACATACGTCCTAGATACACACTTTGTATTATACTTGAGCTCTTCCTTATGTACTACCATATTTCAGAATAGCGAAGGAAAGAGTCAAGGCATAATACTCGGTGAATATCAGGACCCAATATGTATATCAGGTCAGAGGATACGATGATATTCGCCTTTACTCAAGATTACATGTGATCAACCACAAAGGCTCCATACAGTAAATCTTGAGAGCGGGTCTTCCAATATTTGTATCCCACAAATATCTATGAACCTTGGCAGCAACCCTGCCCCACATTCAACCTATGAATGTATACCAATCCAAGTTCATAATAGTCTAAACCTCACAATCATTCCCACAAATGTGATCGACTACGGAATTTAGAATAATAACTTATTCATGGATAAAATATGCAAAATAGGAACTTAACTCAAAATTAAATTAAACCATAATTATATTAATGAGTTTGAACCACTTCGTCCCGTTACAATACTTAAAATAGATCATGACCAATCACTAGAATATCGAAGCCCTAATGCGCAAACATGTCCTTCATGTTTTGCTCCATATAAGAGTTTCGTGAGTGGATCCGCTATGTTATGATCTGTGTGAATTTTGCGAATACATATCTTTCCCTTTTCAACTTCATCTCTAATGTAGTTGAATCTCCGCTCAATGTGACGGGTCTTTTGGTGAGCACGAGGTTCCTTGATTTGAGCAATCGCACCTTCGTTGTCACAAAAGATCTCAAGAGGGCCTTGAATGGTAGGAACCACTCCTAAGTCATCGATGAATTTCTTCATCCATGCAGCTTCCTGAGCTGCCAATGAGGTGGCAATGTACTCCGATTCTGTAGTGGATAATGCAACAACATCTTGTTTTGAACTCTTCCAAGAGACCGCACCTCCATTTAATGTAAATACATAACCGGATTGTGATCGAGAATCATCTCGATCAGTTTGGAAACTCGCATCCACGTAACCTTTTACAGCGAGTTCCTCCTCACCAGACCCGTATATTAGAAACATATCCTTAGTCCTCCTAAGGTATTTCAGTATACTTTTAACAGCAATCCAATGACTGTTTCCTGGGTTGTTCTGGTATCTACTTGTCAAGCTTAGAGCGCATGACACATCCGGTCTAGTACATATCATTGCATACATGATAGACCCAATTGCAGATGCGTATGGGACTTTCTTCATTCTATCTTGTTCATCTTTCGTGGTAGGACACTGAGATGAACTGAGAACGGTTCCTCTTTGAATAGGTACCAAACCTTTCTTAGAGTTTTCCATCTTGAACCTTTTCAAGATTTTATCAATGTATGTACTTTGACTTAAACCTATCAATCTCTTGGATCTATTCCTATAGATCCCTATCCCCAATATGTATTGTGCATCTCCAAGATCCTTAATGGCGAAGCAACTCTTTAGCCAAGTTTTGACTCCTTGCATTGTGGTAATATCATTCCCAAATAATAATATATCATCCACATATAGTACAAGGAATATGATAGTGCTCCCACTAGCTTTCTTATATACACAAGCTTCATCACCATTTTTAATGAAGCCAAATTTCTCGGCTTCCTCATTAAAACGATGATTCCACATTCTAGATGCTTGTTTCAATCCGTAGATTGACTTCTTTAACTTGCATACCTTTTTAGGATATTTTGGATCAACAAAACCTTCAGGCTGGACCATATAGACATCTTCCATAAGATATCCATTTAGGAAAGCGGTTTTGACATCCATTTGCCATATTTCATAGTCGTAGTGAGCAGCAATGGCAAATAATATCCTAATAGACTTTAGCATTGCCACTGGCGAGAAAGTTTCATCATAATCAACCCCTTGAGTTTGAGTGAAACCTTTTGCCACAAGTCTAGCTTTATATGTATCCAAGTTTCCATGTATGTCGGTTTTCTTCTTGAAAAGCCATTTGCAATCAACTAGCTTAGAGCTAGGAGGTTGCTCAACAAGTTCCCACACTTGGTTTTCATACATGGATTGAATCTCGGCGTTCATGGCTTCCTGCCATTTATCTTTATCAATCCTTGATAAAGCATCTTCGTAGTTTGTCGGTTCATCCAAATCAACCGTATAGCAACCATCTACGAGAAACCCATATCTCTCGGGAGGATTACTAATCCTACTAGATCTTCGAACGTCTTGTGTATTTTGATCATCCATTTGATCACTATCAACATTTTCATGTTGAGTGCTAGTGTCAACCAATTGTGTATCATCTACTTGATCTTGAACCTCTTCAAGATCTATCTTCCTTTCACTATTTCCTTCCATTAGGAACTTAGTTTCAAGGAATTCCGCCTTCCGAGCAACAAATACATTCTGCTCGGATGGATCATAGAAATAGTATCCCATATCATCCTTGGGATATCCTATGAAGATACACTTCGTGGATCGAGCATTCAACTTATTAGGGACGTAACGCTTAGGATAAGCTTCACATCCCCATACCTTTAAGTATGATAGAGATGGAGGTTTACCAAACCACATCTCGTGAGGAGTTCGTTCCACTTTCTTGGTTGGGGCCATATTTAAAATACGGGCCGCGGAGCTTAGACAATAACCCCAAAATGATAGAGGCAACGAGCTTCTTGCCATCATAGATCGAACCATATCCATTAGGGTTCGGTTCCTCCTTTCGGAAACTCCATTAAGCTGGGGTGTTCCGGGTGGAGTAAGTTGTGAGATAATCCCACAACTCCTAAGATGATCTTGGAAGGCATCGCTTAGGTATTCACCTCCTCTATCGGTACGAAGTACCTTAATTGTCCTATTGAGTTGATTTTGTACTTCGTTTTGATATTCTTTGAATGCTTCAAACGTTTCGTCCTTGTGTCTTAATAAGTAGACATATCCGAAACGACTAAAGTCATCAATGAAAGTAACAAAGTATCTTTCACCATTCCTAGTCATGGGTTTAAAGGGTCTACATACATCCGAATGTATTAATCCCAATAAATCTTTAGCCCTTTCATAGGTCCCTTTGAAAGGTGCTTTGGTCATCTTGCCTTGTAAACAAGACTCACATACTTCAAACGAATCCATTTCATTTGATTTCAAAAGTCCATTCTTTTGAAGTGTATGTATTCGATTCTTGTTTATGTGACCAAGGCGACAATGCCATAAGTAGGAATCACTCAAATCCCTTTTGAGTTTCTTGGTGCTTGTATGGTACATTGAGCTACTAGATGATGTGTCATCATGAACCAATTCATAAATTCCATTTGAAGGTGAAGCCTTGAAATAGAATACATTATCTAAATAAATATGGATATCATCATTAACAAAATTAAGATAAAACCCACATTGTTTCAAACGGGAAATGGAAATAATGTTTCGACATAAATCGGGTGCATACAAAACATCTTTCAAAATAAGTTCCAAACCACTTGGAAGCTTTAACACAAAGTCTCCTTGAGCCTTCACTTGCACTTTGGCTCCATTACCCATGTAGAGACTCGATGTTCTCGTTTGCTTGCTACTTCTTTTGAACCCCTGCAATGAATTGCAAATGTGAGTTCCACATCCAGTGTCTAATACCCATGTATTAGAAGAAGTAATACTAAGCTCTATATATACCATATATATATTACCTGAGGTTTGCCCTGCATCCCTTTTCTCCTTCAACTCCTTAAGGTAGACCGGACAGTTTCGTTTCCAATGACCCATCTCACCGCAACCGAAACATGGGTCTTCCTTGGGGTTTGCCTTCTCGGCCACCTTTTGCTTCTTAGCCTTGTTCTTGGTTGGGGTAACCATCTTCCCCTTCCCTTTGCCTTGATGGGCGGGTCCTTTCCTCTTAGCCACCTTCGGCTTAGAGGCGTTACCTTTGGATCCACCTTGATCGATTGCTAACACGGGTAAAGCCCTTTTACCCATGCTAGTTTCGGCCGTTCTAAGCATACCGTGAAGCTCACCTATGCTCTTATCCATCCCATTCATATTGTAATTAATTACAAATTGATCAAACCTTTTTGATAGGGAGTTAAGGATAAGATCGGTGGCTAACTCATTAGATATGTTTAGGTTAAGACGGTTTGCACGATCGATAAGGCTTTTCATCTTAAGTACATAAGATGAAACCGATTGGGTATCGTCCATACGACAAGCATGTAGCGCCCGAACCGTTTCGAAGCGCTCGACACGCGCTTGTTGAAGGAACATCTCCTTCAATTGCGTTATCATGTCGTATGCACTATGATGCTCGAAATCCTTTTGGAGTTCGGGAATCATAGTCCCAAGCATTAAGCATGAGACTTGAAGGGAGTCGTGGCAATACTTATCGTAAGAGGCCATTGCCTCCACATCATTCTCATCCGGTTGATCGGGAATGGGGTCCTCAAGTACATACGCTTTATCCTCTTGTTTGAGGACAATCCGAAGATTGCGAAACCAATCCATAAAGTTGGTATGGTTGAGTTTGTCTTTCTCTAAGAGAGACCTTAATGATAGGTGGTTTAGGTTAAGTGGTGCGTTTGGAATGTTGTTGTTGTTATTGGCGGCCATCTACAAAATTAACAAAGTTCGTTTAAGTATCGATTTTAATTTAACATTCAATACCCTTTAAATCAAATTGAATTATTAAATTCTAGAATCCAACGGTAAACCAAATTTCGGTTAGGTGACCTTCATCCCGCAATTTGATTTAGCTAGGTAGTCAATAAATGACAATTGCAATCCATTTGCAACTTCTAGAGTATGGGATCATGCAATCCTTTTGCATGGCATATTTATCCCATCAACGCCTATTTGTTCCTCATGCTTCGGTGACCCTAAGTTCATGATTCCCAAATCAAGTCGTCCTACTTGTATAGACTTGTAAATTTAACATACAAGTGGTTAGGTGACCTTTATCCCACAAGCATGTGAAATTTACCTTAATCATATTAGTTTGCTCATAACGGTTAGGTGACCTTTATCCCATCATGAGTTCCCTAATACTTTTAAGTGTCACACAATAGGATGGCGTTAAACTTGTTTACCTTGTTTGTAAAAGGGATTTTAAGTTTTCGTTAATTCTAGTTTGAGAAAACTTTTATGCCATACACCAACATGCATTTAGTGTATGGTACTTGTGAAAAACCAATTTCATGTCTTGTAATTGAGCCAATTACTTGATATAAACCATTTTATATACGTTATCCTTTTCTTGTTCTTAATAACCATTTATTAAGGGTTTTGGTTGCTATTTTAATTTAACCATTTAAATTGCCGTTTTGCATGTACTTAGAACGTCTAATTTAACCAATTAAATTGTCGTTTTGTTTGTTGTTATCTTGTGATTAATTGTATCCACCAAACATACAAAACAATAATCATACAAACAACCACACATGCAAAATAAGCGTGTTCACAATCTAGCCATTTTGGTGGACATTTGTTTAGCCGAAAACAAATGTCACCGGGTTAAGGGGTAATAATACAAAGTAGGAGATTACAATCTCCCACTTAACCTTGCATTCAAATGCTCCTTGTGTTCTTCAAGTCTTCATCATCTTGTTCTTCATTTTTACAAAATATGTATCCTAATACATTTTTATCTAGAAAATGAAATACAACCTATTCTATTTTACATACCAAATGTAAAACAAATTACATAGCCAAAATAATAATTATTACATGCCAATTGAATGAATAATATTACATACCAAATGAATATAACAAATCAACCAAATATAACATGCAATCAACACAAGGTCAAGGCTAGGATTGTGAACTTTAACATGCAACAAAATATGACCAAATGATAGAGCTCAAAACCCAATTTTGAACCCTAATAAATTCGGCCATAATGAAGTACCCACCCAAAACCAACAATTTTTGCATTCTTCTTTCATGCATGTACTTAGAATGCAAATATAGTGGGTTTAAAACAATAATTCGAAGCATATTTCAACAACTTCGGCTCTGATACCATTGTTGGGATTTAACAAGTTCCATTATACTTAAAACCATTTAAGAATCAATTAAAAACAGAAGCGAGTAATTATAAATTTTTACTTGTTAAACTTTAACCATTTAAAGCTAAATCCCAATTAGGATCAAGTTTTGAATATATATGCTTACAAACTAAAGAAAGTTAAAAGGATTATACCTCCTCAAAACTTATGTTTGAGGGCTGCAAAACCTTGAATGATGATGAAGAAAGTGATGAAACCAAGCACCAAACTATCACCTTAACACCCTTGCTATGTTGTAAACCTTGGACACCTTCAAACCCAAGCTTAAAACCACTTTGTTTATGCTCAAAATCGACCAGCTGCTGCTGTCCAAGATGGGCAGAAACTTTGTGAAGATGATGATGAAATTATGCCTCTAACTTGAAGCCTCAAGTGTGCTATACCCCAAGCTTTCAATCACCAACACTTTCCTTTGTTTGGTTAGGATTTAGGACACTTATTTGCTAGAACACCAAGCTCAAGAACCTCTCTTTTTCCCTCACCAAATTCGGCCAGCAGCATTCAAGTGAAGAATGAGAGAGTATTTTTGGTTCTAAGTTCAAGTCTTGAGTCAAAATCTTGGTTATATGAAACTAGCATGCACATGAGGGAATGTGTTCTTAAAAGTAACAAAAAAATGCATGTGTTGGACATCCTAGGAGTCCTAAAACCGTCCACCACCAAGGGGTTTTAAAAAAAAGAGTTATTTTTTAAAACTAGTTAAAATACCATGCATTTTATTAAGTTACTTGCATATTTTATAAAACCATTTATAAAATATAACACAATGTAATTATTTAAACCTATAAATAATTAAATATAAATTATCCAAATAATTTATCTCAAGTGATAATATTTTAGAAAACCCATTTTCTAAAATCCAAGTGTCGCGTATTTATTTAACGATTCAATCGTCAAGATTAAATACAGTTAAAGTGTCGGTAAGCTTGTTATTAGGTATGACCCGACTTGGATCATAACAGGTTAGCCACGTTAATTTAATATGTCTCTCGGGCATACGAAATACCTTCACTTTGAAAGACGCAATATCTTTTGTAAGTTTGATATTTTCACCACTTTTCATAACAATCTCATGATTTAAATCACAAATTTTATCCTTAAGCTGTTTAATCTTGGGTTGAAATTGTTTTTGTTTCGCCTTTTGAATTTCAAGTTCTTCCAGAAGAGCATTTGCTCTCAATGATTCCCCGGTCCTTTCAATTTTCAAGGACTTGATGGTCTTGTTTAAAACCTCAATCTCCTTTTCAAGTTCAATGATTGAAGCATGAACTTGAATTGGAGTTACTTGTTGCACACATGAAGATTCAGATAAAGTAAGATTTTCAGAATTGAGTTTGTCATTTTTGTTTTGTAAAACATCAACCATTTTGGAAAAATCATTATTTTCTTTAACAAGTTCGGAAATAGTTGATGATTTTTCTTGTAAATCATAGTTTAAAGAATCAAGATTCTCTTTTAGTGATGTGTTTTCCTTACTCAAGTGGAAAATTTTATTGTGCAACGTGTTATTCATTTTGATTATATTTTCATCAGTTGGAGAAGGTACCTCAGAATCTGATTCAACAGAGCATAGATCCGTCAAGATCTTTCGTTGGAGACAATTGAGCCATGTAACAGTATCTTGCTTGATGATCTTCATTTTCATCATTAGTAGCATGAAGTCATGCCTCGTCTTCAGCTAATAGTGCAACTCCAGAAGCTTCCTGTTTGGCCAATAGCATCTTGTGCCGATAGTAGTTTTCATCCTTTTTCACTGGTCTCCAACAATCCCTTGCAAAATGACCCGGCTTTCCACAATTATAGCAGCCTTTTACATCAGCTTTCTGTTCAGTTGTCTTGACATCTCCAGTTGAACGGTTTTCCATTTGCGAGTTTTTCTTGTACTCAGACTTTCCTTTAAACTCTAGTTTCTTGTTGTAAGAAGATGCTGACGTAATGCGCAAATTATTGTTGGTTGGCTTGACTTTGGAGAATCGAGCATTCACAGCTTTGGTGAAAAGAGCAACCATTTTGAGAATATCAGAATCATCATCATCGGCTTCAGATATGTCATATTCTAGAGTCTCGACCTCTTCGACAATCGGTTTTCCTGAATATGAAGCAGCTTTGTATTTTCTTTCAGCGATTAATGCAAGTGGATCTGCAATGGTTGTTTGTTGGATACCCTTCTCTACTTTTCTTCTAGTAACCTCAGGTTGATTCAATTCAAGAATCTTAACAATCGAGTGAATGTCAGTGTTCTCGATGTCTTGATTCTGAATGATATTCATTGCATGCCTTTCCCAGTCTGGATCCATGTTGTACAAGAAATTGATATTTATCTCAAGCTTATCCTTATTAAGCTTGTTCTTTCTTAACTCATTCAAGATGTTACAGAATCTCTTGTAAGCTGATTTGAGAAGTTCTCCGTCCTCAGTACTGTTATCATCCGTGACTTAGAAGCAGTCTTAGATCCGTGCATTTGCTGATTCAATTCATCCCAAATATCTTTTCCTGATTCATAACTATCAATATCTTCGAAAACCTCGTCGGTCAAAGATTGCATCAGATAAGATCTCAGTTTCTGATCTCCGATGATCCGATTCTTTTGTTGAGTAGTCAATTGTTCGTATCCAAGTTCAATTTCTGTTCCTGCTTGATATTGCTTTTTAGCCAATCCGTTGTTCAATGAATCCGTCATTTCTTTTCCGTACTCGTGACTTTCTATGAAGTTAAGAAATCTAGATCGCCATGTGATAAAACTTCCTCTGAAAAGAATTGGTGGTCTGGTGTCCGTTCCGACTGCTAACGAGTCTCTTGTCGTCATCGTTGAAATTTGAAAAATGATTTAAGTGCCTAAGTTAAGAACTAAAATTGGATTCGGGCTTCTCCTTTATTATTATTATTATTATTATTATTATTATTATTATTATTATTATTATTATTATTATTATTATTATTATTATTATTATTATTATTATTATTATTATTATTATTATTATTATTATTATTATTATTGTTGTTGTTAATTTTTTTTAATGGATGTTTAGAACAGGGGTCAGAGAGTTCAATAAAGGATTAGGTTCAAAACTGAGATAGAGTTCAAAACTGAGGAAGGTGTCAGGGGTTCAATATGGGTTCAGGGGGTTCAAAGGTTTAAGAGTTCATGAACTAGTCTAGGTTCATTATATAAGATCACAAGTTCGTGGGTCCCACAGCAAAAACTCTGTATATCTGTTTCTTCTTCTCTCCTATAGACTTTCTTCCCCAAATTGATGAACAAAAACCCTAATTCCCAAATCACCACACGTACGCTTCACCCAAATCAGATCAATCGAACCTTAATTTCTTATAAACCGTGCGTGTCGTCTTCATTTAATCGTACGTTTCTGTCACTCATACAATCACTCTTATATCAACTCATATAATCACTCGTTTTGGAATTTTGGTCAAACGTATATACACACGTACGTTTCAGCAATCAATTGATTCAATCTTATACTCAACCGTGTAATCACTCATGTGAAAAAACGGTTATTGTTCCTGATGAACTTATGAAGATTCCGGCGAACCTTCCGATAAACCTGCAACAACTGATCAACGAGTGTTGATGCACTTCTATAGAATAGGTATTAAGCAATTATTATGTTGAATAGCTTGTTAAATCACTAAAATTTTAAATCACTGTAAACCGCCATTGATGAACTAAAAATCATGAAATTGAAATCTGGAGTGTTTTTAGCTTCAATTGATGATTGACGAAGCTTTAGTGAACGATTTAGAACCTTTAACAACTTTCAATTTGATCTAAAAACAGATGAATCGCACTTTTACTCTAAAAGTCAACTCTGGTCAAACTGTGAAGAACAGGTGCAGATCACAAAATAAACTTGAATTTGAGCTTCTGGATCGTGAAGATGATCTTCTTCTAGATCAGAGTGTATATATGTATATCGTATATGTATGTATAGGTTCTGTATATGAATAAGTGTGTGTATTGATGATGATGAAGATGTATACAATGATTAACAGAAGTAGTTAGAATAGATCACTATGAATTACAATTACAATGGTGAGGTTTAAGGTTGAGAGCATTTGCTAAGTGTGTGAAAGTGAAGGTGTGAGGGTGAGGGTGATTATGAAGGCTTAAAGCTAAATTCTAGTCTAAGTGTGGTATTTGTAGTGACCCGAACTTTTCCATGTTTATATATATTAATTGAGATTGATATTTACATGATTAAATGTTTCCAACATGTTAAGCAATCAAACTTGTTAAGACTTGATTAATTGAAATAGGTTTCATATAGATAATTGACCACCCAAGTTGACCGGTGATTCACGAACGTTAAAACTTGTAAAAAAACTATATGATGACATATATATGGTTATATATATAGTTAACATGATATTATGATAAGTAAACATATCATTAATTATATTAACAATGAACTACATATGTAAAAACAAGACTACTAACTTAATGATTTTGAAACGAGACATATATGTAACGTTTATCGTTGTAACGACATTTAATGTATATATATCATATTAAGAGATATTCGTACATCATAATATCATGATAATATAATAATTTAAAATCTCTTTTGATATTATAAACATTGGGTTAACAACATTTAACAAGATCGTTAACCTAAAGGTTTCAAAACAACACTTACATGTAACGACTAACGATGACTTAACGACTCAGTTAAAATGTATATACATGTAGTGTTTTAATATGTATTTATACACTTTTGAAAGACTTCAATACACTTATCAAAATACTTCTACTTAACAAAAATGCTTAAAATTACATTCTCGTTCAGTTTCATCAACAATTCTACTCGTATGCACCCGTATTCGTACTCGTACAATACACAGCTTTTAGATGTATGTACTATTGGTATATACACTCCAATGATCAGCTCTTAGCAGCCCATGTGAGTCACCTAACACATGTGGGAACCATCATTTGGCAACTAGCATGAAATATCTCATAAGATTACAAAAATATGAGTAATCATTCATGACTTATTTACATGAAAACAAAATTACATATCCTTTATATCTAATCCATACACCAACGACCAAAAACACCTACAAACACTTTCATTCTTCAATTTTCTTCATCTAATTGAACTCTCTCAAGTTCTATCTTCAAGTTCTAAGTGTTCTTCATAAATTCCAAAAGTTCTAGTTTCATAAAATCAAGAATACTTTCAAGTTTGCTAGCTCACTTCCAATCTTGTAAGGTGATCATCCAACCTCAAGAAATCTTTGTTTCTTACAGTAGGTTATCATTCTAATACAAGGTAATAATCATATTCAAACTTTGGTTCAATTTCTATAACTATAACAATCTTATTTCAAGTGATGATCTTACTTGAACTTGTTTTCGTGTCATGATTCTGCTTCAAGAACTTCGAGCCATCCAAGGATCCATTGAAGCTAGATCCATTTTTCTCTTTTCCAGTAGGTTTATCCAAGGAAATTAAGGTAGTAATGATGTTCATAACATCATTCGATTCATACATATAAAGCTATCTTATTCGAAGGTTTAAACTTGTAATCACTAGAACATAGTTTAGTTAATTCTAAACTTGTTCGCAAACAAAAGTTAATCCTTCTAACTTGACTTTTAAAATCAACTAAACACATGTTCTATATCTATATGATATGCTAACTTAATGATTTAAAACCTGGAAACACGAAAAACACCGTAAAACCGGATTTACGCCGTCGTAGTAACACCGCGGGCTGTTTTGGGTTAGTTAATTAAAAACTATGATAAACTTTGATTTAAAAGTTGTTATTCTGAGAAAATTATTTTTATTATGAACATGAAACTATATCCAAAAATTATGGTTAAACTCAAAGTGGAAGTATGTTTTCTAAAATGGTCATCTAGACGTCGTTCTTTCGACTGAAATGACTACCTTTACAAAAATGACTTGTAACTTATTTTTCCGACTAGAAACCTATACTTTTTTTGTTTAGATTCATAAAATAGAGTTCAATATGAAACCATAGCAATTTGATTCACTCAAAACGGATTTAAAATGAAGAAGTTATGGGTAAAACAAGATTGGATAATTTTTCTCATTTTAGCTACGTGAAAATTGGTAACAAATCTATTCCAACCATAACTTAATCAACTTGTATTATATATTATGTAATCTTGAGATACCATAGACACGTATACAATGTTTCGACCTATCATGTCGACACATCTATATATATTTCGGAACAACCATAGACACTCTATATGTGAATGTTGGAGTTAGCTATACAGGGTTGAGGTTGATTCCAAAATATATATAGTTTGAGTTGTGATCAATACTGAGATACGTATACACTGGGTCGTGGATTGATTCAAGATAATATTTATCGATTTATTTCTGTACATCTAACTGTGGACAACTAGTTGTAGGTTACTAACGAGGACAGCTGACTTAATAAACTTAAAACATCAAAATATATTAAAAGTGTTGTAAATATATTTTGAACATACTTTGATATATATGTATATATTGTTATAGGTTCGTGAATCAACCAGTGGCCAAGTCTTACTTCCCGACGAAGTAAAAATCTGTGAAAGTGAGTTATAGTCCCACTTTTAAAATCTAATATTTTTGGGATGAGAATACATGCAGGTTTTATAAATGATTTACAAAATAGACACAAGTACGTGAAACTACATTCTATGGTTGAATTATCGAAATCGAATATGCCCCTTTTTATTAAGTCTGGTAATCTAAGAATTAGGGAACAGACACCCTAATTGACGCGAATCCTAAAGATAGATCTATTGGGCCTAACAAACCCCATCCAAAGTACCGGATGCTTTAGTACTTCGAAATTTATATCATATCCGAAGGGTGTCCCGGAATGATGGGGATATTCTTATATATGCATCTTGTTATTGTCGGTTACCAGGTGTTCACCATATGAATGATTTTTATCTCTATGTATGGGATGTGTATTGAAATATGAAATCTTGTGGTCTATTATTATGATTTGATATATATAGGTTAAACCTATAACTCACCAACATTTTTGTTGACGTTTTAAGCATGTTTATTCTCAGGTGATTATTAAGAGCTTCCGCTGTCGCATACTTAAATAAGGACGAGATTTGGAGTCCATGCTTGTATGATATTGTGTAAAAACTGCATTCAAGAAACTTATTTTGTTGTAACATATTTGTATTGTAAACCATTATGTAATGGTCGTGTGTAAACAGGATATTTTAGATTATCATTATTTGATAATCTACTTAAAGCTTTTTAAACCTTTATTGATGAAATAAAGGTTATGGTTTGTTTTAAAATGAATGCAGTCTTTGAAAAACGTCTCATATAGAGGTCAAAACCTCGCAACGAAATCAATTAATATGGAACGTTTTTAATCAATAAGAACGGGACATTTCAGTTGGTATCCGAGCGTTGGTCTTAGAGAACCAGAAAATTTGCATTAGTGTGTCTTATCGAGTTTGTTAGGATGCATTAGTGAGTCTGGACTTCGACCGTGTTTTCTTTAAAAATGATTGCTTAACATTTTTGTTGGAAACTATATATTTTTAACATATGAATATTATGTGATATATTAATCTCTTAACGTGTTTGATATTATGTGATAGATGTCTACCTCTAGAACAAGTCCCATTGACTCACCTAATAATAATGAAGAGTCAAATGTAAATTGGAATGATTTGTGGACTGATTCACAAGTTCCCGAAGTGGAACCGGAAGAAGAGTCGGAACCGGAAGAAGAATCGGAACCGGATGAAGAAATAGAACCGGTGGGGGAAATAATAAAACGGTTAAGTAAAAGAAAATCCTCAACCAACCGACCAAAGTTAATTATGGTCAATGGTGTTTCCGCCAAGGAAGCAAAATATTGGGAGGATTACCAATTCTCCGATGAATCGGATTCCGACGAGAATTCCGATGATGTTATAGAAATTACCCCAACTGAATTTAAAAAGGCAAAAGAAAATAATAAGGGAAAGGGCATAAAAATAGAGAAATCTAATTCCAACCCCGATGAACTTTATATGTATCGTCAACCCCCGAAGTCCTTAAGTTGTAACAATGACCCGGGAACCTCTAAACCACCAGGTTTTTCTAAACCAATGTGGACAACGACGGCTCGTATTAGGGGAACATCATATATCCCTAGAAACTTGGCAAAACGAACCAAAACCCAACAAGAAGAAACGAGCGAGTCGGAATAAGATAGTTGTATTCGTGTGGTGTAATATATGTAATATAGTGTGCTTATGCTTTATGATATATGTAAAAATTGCTTGTATTAATAAGTATTTTTTTTTTTATGAATCTAACTCTTGTCTATTTTACAGTTTAAAAACACAAAATGGATAGACAACCCAATATTTTAAGAGACCTACCCGGAGACATGATTGATGAAATCTTGTCTAGAGTCGGCCAGAATTCTTCGGCACAACTATTTAAGGCGAGATCAGTTTGTAAGACATTCGAAGAACGTTCCAAGAATGTCTTGGTTTATAAGAGACTTTCGTTTGAAAGATGGGGGATATCACATTGGGAAACCCATAAGTTACGATGTGTTTACTTTGACGCATATATTGCGGGGAACCCAAATGCTATTTTACGCAACGGGTTAAGAAATTATTTTGACTCAATATATCCGAATATTGGACTTCGTGATTTAGAAAAAGCGGCTAACATGCAACATAAAGAAGCATGTTATGCTTACGGATTAGTAATGTTCGCTTCTCACCAAAGTGAGAACAAGAACATCGGGCTACAACTATTAAACAAAACGTTTCCACAAGTGACGGAGTCGGTAATTGGGGTAAGAAATGAGGTTTTTAGATTATTACGGGACTGTTGGACATTACGTAACCCTCGTCCCTTTGATGATGTTACAACACGCTGTCTTATCAACGGCCATAACGGTTATGTTGCACAAGACCAAGGATGGGAAGTAGTCCTAGTAAAACCAGAATGCATGACTTGTTTCTGGACGTATGAATTACGTGTCTTTATTGCCTTTGCTGAACGACTTGTGTACTAGCTAGAATTATCTTCACAACTATCTTGTATCAAAGTTATTGTGTGCTATATTTCATGCTTTATGTAAAATAAGCGGTATTGTAAGTTTGTAAAATATTGTATAAAAGTTTGAACGTGAAATATTATTACAATCAGTTTTTCATATAGAATTGTAGTAGTTGAATTGTATATTAGCTACTAAGTATGAACTTAACGGGTAGGTACTACCCGAATTTAAACTTATAAAACGCTAATATGAAGAAAAAGCTTTTATAAATGAGTTCATATTATGCTACGAAATACTATTAACTACTCTTAATATTCTGTATGATTAACTTGTTCCATTTAACTATTTTGAAGGAAATGGCACCGACTACTCGACACACCGTGAATATGAATGAAGAGGAATTCCGTACTTTTCTAGCTTCAAACATAGCCGCAGTACAGGCTGCGCTACATACCAACAATAACCTTGGATCTAGCAGTACAGGAAATCGTGTAGGATGCACCTACAAAGAATTCACTGCCTGCAAACCTTTGGAATTTGATAGAACCGAAGGACCGATCGGATTGAAACGGTGGACCGAGAAGGTTGAATCAGTGTTTGCCATAAGTAAGTGTACTGAAGAGGACAAAGTGAAGTACGCTACGCATACCTTCACAGGTTCTGCGTTAACATGGTGGAATACCTATCTAGAGCAAGTGGGACAAGATGATGCGTACGCACTACCGTGGTCAGCATTCAAGCACTTGATGAACGAGAAGTACCGTCCCAGAACCGAGGTCAATAAGCTCAAGACAGAACTTAGAGGGTTACGAACCCAAGGATTTGATATTACCACGTACGAAAGACGATTCACAGAATTGTGCCTATTGTGTCCGGGAGCATTCGAAGATGAGGAAGAGAAGATCGACGCGTTTGTGAAAGGATTACCGGAAAGAATCCAAGAAGATATAAGTTCCCACGAGCCCGCCTCCATACAACAGGCATGTAGAATGGCTCACAAACTAGTGAACCAGATTGAAGAAAGAATTAAAGAACAGACTGCTGAAGAGGCCAATGTGAAGCAAGTCAAAAGAAAGTGGGAGGAAAACGGTGATAAGAATCACCAATACAACAACAACAGCAATTACAACAATAATCGCAACAATTATCCCAACAATCGCAACATCAATCGCAACTACAACAAACGGCCCAACAACAACAACAACAACAACAACAACAACAACAACAATCAGAAGCAGCTATGCCAAAGGTGTGAAAAGAATCACTCGGGGTTCTGCACCAAATTTTGCAACAAGTGTAAAAGAAATGGTCATAGCGCGGCGAAGTGTGAGGTCTACGGACCAGGGGTTAATAGAACGAAAGGAACAAATGGTGTCGGAACGAGTAATGGCGGAGCAAGTAGTGTCGGAGCAAGTTATGCCAATGTAGTTTGTTATAAATGTGGAAAACCAGGCCACATTATTAGAAATTGCCCGAACCAGGAGAACATGAATGGACAAGGCCGTGGAAGAGTTTTCAATATTAATGCGGTAGAGGCACAGGAAGACCCGGAGCTTGTTACGGGTACGTTTCTTATTGACAATAAATCTGCTTACGTTTTATTTGATTCGGGTGCGGATAGAAGCTATATGAGTAGAGATTTTTGTGCTAAATTAAGTTGTCCATTGACGCCTTTGGATAGTAAATTTTTACTCGAATTAGCAAATGGTAAATTAATTTCAGCAGATAATATATGTCGGAATCGAGAAATTAAACTGGTTAGCGAAACATTTAAGATTGATTTGATACCAGTAGAGTTAGGGAGTTTTGATGTGATAATCGGTATGGACTGGTTGAAAGAAGTGAAAGCGGAGATCGTTTGTTACAAAAATGCAATTCGCATTATACGAGAAAAAGGAAAACCCTTAATGGTGTACGGAGAAAAGGGCAACACGAAGCTACATCTTATTAGTAATTTGAAGGCACAAAAACTAATAAGAAAAGGTTGCTATGCTGTTCTAGCACACGTCGAGAAAGTACAAACTGAAGAAAAGAGCATCAATGATGTTCCCATTGCAAAAGAATTTCCCGATGTATTTCCGAAAGAATTACCGGGATTACCCCCACATCGATCAGTTGAATTTCAAATAGATCTTGTACCAGGAGCTGCACCAATAGCTCGTGCTCCTTACAGACTCGCACCCAGCGAGATGAAAGAACTGCAAAGCCAATTACAAGAACTTTTAGAGCGTGGTTTCATTCGACCAAGCACATCACCGTGGGGAGCTCCTGTTTTGTTTGTCAAGAAGAAAGATGGTACATTCAGGTTGTGTATCGACTACCGAGAGTTGAACAAACTTACCATCAAGAACCGCTACCCACTACCGAGAATCGATGACTTATTTGATCAACTACAAGGCTCGTCTGTTTATTCAAAGATTGACTTACGTTCCGGGTATCATCAAATGCGGGTGAAAGAAGATGATATTCCAAAGACTGCTTTCAGAACACGTTACGGTCATTACGAGTTTATGGTCATGCCGTTTGGTTTAACTAATGCACCAGCTGTGTTCATGGACCTTATGAACCGAGTGTGTGGACCATACCTTGACAAGTTTGTCATTGTTTTTATTGATGACATACTTATTTACTCAAAGAATGACCAAGAACACGGTGAACATTTGAGAAAGGTGTTAGAAGTATTGAGGAAGGAAGAATTGTACGCTAAGTTTTCAAAGTGTGCATTTTGGTTGGAAGAAGTTCAATTCCTCGGTCACATAGTGAACAAAGAAGGTATTAAGGTGGATCCGGCAAAGATAGAAACTGTTGAAAAGTGGGAAACCCCGAAAACTCCAAAACACATACGCCAGTTTTTAGGACTAGCTGGTTACTACAGAAGGTTCATCCAAGACTTTTCCAGAATAGCAAAACCCTTGACTGCATTAACGCATAAAGGGAAGAAATTTGAATGGAATGATGAACAAGAGAAAGCGTTTCAGTTATTGAAGAAAAAGCTAACTACGGCACCTATATTGTCATTGCCTAAAGGGAATGATGATTTTGTGATTTATTGTGACGCATCAAAGCAAGGTCTCGGTTGTGTATTAATGCAACGAACGAAGGTGATTGCTTATGCGTCTAGACAATTGAAGATTCACGAACAAAATTATACGACGCATGATTTGGAATTAGGCGCGGTTGTTTTTGCATTAAAGACTTGGAGGCACTACTTATATGGGGTCAAAAGTATTATATATACCGACCACAAAAGTCTTCAACACATATTTAATCAGAAACAACTGAATATGAGGCAGCGTAGGTGGATTGAATTATTGAATGATTACGACTTTGAGATTCGTTACCACCCGGGGAAGGCAAATGTGGTAGCCGATGCCTTGAGCAGGAAGGACAGAGAACCCATTCGAGTAAAATCTATGAATATAATGATTCATAATAACCTTACTACTCAAATAAAGGAGGCGCAACAAGGAGTTTTAAAAGAGGGAAATTTAAAGGATGAAATACCCAAAGGATCGGAGAAGCATCTTAATATTCGGGAAGACGGAACCCGGTATAGGGCTGAAAGGATTTGGGTACCAAAATTTGGAGATATGAGAGAAATGGTACTTAGAGAAGCTCATAAAACCAGATACTCAATACATCCTGGAACGGGGAAGATGTACAAGGATCTCAAGAAACATTTTTGGTGGCCGGGTATGAAAGCCGATGTTGCTAAATATGTAGGAGAATGTTTGACGTGTTCTAAGGTCAAAGCTGAGCATCAGAAACCATCAGGTCTACTTCAACAACCCGAAATCCCGGAATGGAAATGGGAAAACATTACCATGGATTTCATCACTAAATTGCCAAGGACTGCAAGTGGTTTTGATACTATTTGGGTAATAGTTGATCGTCTCACCAAATCAGCACACTTCTTACCAATAAGAGAAGATGACAAGATGGAGAAGTTAGCACGACTGTATTTGAAGGAAGTCGTCTCCAGACATGGAATACCAATCTCTATTATCTCTGATAGGGATGGCAGATTTATTTCAAGATTCTGGCAGACATTACAGCAAGCATTAGGAACTCGTCTAGACATGAGTACTGCCTATCATCCACAAACTGATGGGCAGAGCGAAAGGACGATACAAACGCTTGAAGACATGCTACGAGCATGTGTTATTGATTTCGGAAACAGTTGGGATCGACATCTACCGTTAGCAGAATTTTCCTACAACAACAGCTACCATTCAAGCATTGAGATGGCGCCGTTTGAAGCACTTTATGGTAGAAAGTGCAGGTCTCCGATTTGTTGGAGTGAAGTGGGGGATAGACAGATTACGGGTCCGGAGATTATACAAGAAACTACCGAGAAGATCATCCAAATTCAACAACGGTTGAAAACCGCCCAAAGTCGACAAAAGAGCTACGCTGACATTAAAAGAAAAGATATAGAATTTGAAATTGGAGAGATGGTCATGCTTAAAGTTGCACCTTGGAAAGGCGTTGTTCGATTTGGTAAACGAGGGAAATTAAATCCAAGGTATATTGGACCATTCAAGATTATTGATCGTGTCGGACCAGTAGCTTACCGACTAGAGTTACCTCAACAACTCGCGGCTGTACATAACACTTTCCACGTCTCGAATTTAAAGAAATGTTTTGCTAAAGAAGATCTCACTATTCCGTTAGATGAAATCCAAATCAACGAAAAACTTCAATTCATCGAAGAACCCGTCGAAATAATGGATCGTGAGGTTAAAAGACTTAAGCAAAACAAGATACCAATTGTTAAGGTTCGATGGAATGCTCGTAGAGGACCCGAGTTCACCTGGGAGCGTGAAGATCAGATGAAGAAGAAATACCCGCATCTATTTCCAGAAGTTTCGTCAACACCTTCAACACCTTAAAATTTCGGGACGAAATTTATTTAACGGGTAGGTACTGTAGTGACCCGAACTTTTCCATGTTTATATATATTAATTGAGATTGATATTTACATGATTAAATGTTTCCAACATGTTAAGCAATCAAACTTGTTAAGACTTGATTAATTGAAATAGGTTTCATATAGATAATTGACCACCCAAGTTGACCGGTGATTCACGAACGTTAAAACTTGTAAAAAAACTATATGATGACATATATATGGTTATATATATAGTTAACATGATATTATGATAAGTAAACATATCATTAATTATATTAACAATGAACTACATATGTAAAAACAAGACTACTAACTTAATGATTTTGAAACGAGACATATATGTAACGTTTATCGTTGTAACGACATTTAATGTATATATATCATATTAAGAGATATTCGTACATCATAATATCATGATAATATAATAATTTAAAATCTCTTTTGATATTATAAACATTGGGTTAACAACATTTAACAAGATCGTTAACCTAAAGGTTTCAAAACAACACTTACATGTAACGACTAACGATGACTTAACGACTCAGTTAAAATGTATATACATGTAGTGTTTTAATATGTATTTATACACTTTTGAAAGACTTCAATACACTTATCAAAATACTTCTACTTAACAAAAATGCTTAAAATTACATTCTCGTTCAGTTTCATCAACAATTCTACTCGTATGCACCCGTATTCGTACTCGTACAATACACAGCTTTTAGATGTATGTACTATTGGTATATACACTCCAATGATCAGCTCTTAGCAGCCCATGTGAGTCACCTAACACATGTGGGAACCATCATTTGGCAACTAGCATGAAATATCTCATAAGATTACAAAAATATGAGTAATCATTCATGACTTATTTACATGAAAACAAAATTACATATCCTTTATATCTAATCCATACACCAACGACCAAAAACACCTACAAACACTTTCATTCTTCAATTTTCTTCATCTAATTGAACTCTCTCAAGTTCTATCTTCAAGTTCTAAGTGTTCTTCATAAATTCCAAAAGTTCTAGTTTCATAAAATCAAGAATACTTTCAAGTTTGCTAGCTCACTTCCAATCTTGTAAGGTGATCATCCAACCTCAAGAAATCTTTGTTTCTTACAGTAGGTTATCATTCTAATACAAGGTAATAATCATATTCAAACTTTGGTTCAATTTCTATAACTATAACAATCTTATTTCAAGTGATGATCTTACTTGAACTTGTTTTCGTGTCATGATTCTGCTTCAAGAACTTCGAGCCATCCAAGGATCCATTGAAGCTAGATCCATTTTTCTCTTTTCCAGTAGGTTTATCCAAGGAAATTAAGGTAGTAATGATGTTCATAACATCATTCGATTCATACATATAAAGCTATCTTATTCGAAGGTTTAAACTTGTAATCACTAGAACATAGTTTAGTTAATTCTAAACTTGTTCGCAAACAAAAGTTAATCCTTCTAACTTGACTTTTAAAATCAACTAAACACATGTTCTATATCTATATGATATGCTAACTTAATGATTTAAAACCTGGAAACACGAAAAACACCGTAAAACCGGATTTACGCCGTCGTAGTAACACCGCGGGCTGTTTTGGGTTAGTTAATTAAAAACTATGATAAAATTTGATTTAAAAGTTGTTATTCTGAGAAAATTATTTTTATTATGAACATGAAACTATATCCAAAAATTATGGTTAAACTCAAAGTGGAAGTATGTTTTCTAAAATGGTCATCTAGACGTCGTTCTTTCGACTGAAATGACTACCTTTACAAAAATGACTTGTAACTTATTTTTCCGACTAGAAACCTATACTTTTTTTGTTTAGATTCATAAAATATAGTTCAATATGAAACCATAGCAATTTGATTCACTCAAAACGGATTTAAAATGAAGAAGTTATGGGTAAAACAAGATTGGATAATTTTTCTCATTTTAGCTACGTGAAAATTGGTAACAAATCTATTCCAACCATAACTTAATCAACTTGTATTATATATTATGTAATCTTGAGATACCATAGACACGTATACAATGTTTCGACCTATCATGTCGACACATCTATATATATTTCGGAACAACCATAGACACTCTATATGTGAATGTTGGAGTTAGCTATACAGGGTTGAGGTTGATTCCAAAATATATATAGTTTGAGTTGTGATCAATACTGAGATACGTATACACTGGGTCGTGGATTGATTCAAGATAATATTTATCGATTTATTTCTGTACATCTAACTGTGGACAACTAGTTGTAGGTTACTAACGAGGACAGCTGACTTAATAAACTTAAAACATCAAAATATATTAAAAGTGTTGTAAATATATTTTGAACATACTTTGATATATATGTATATATTGTTATAGGTTCGTGAATCAACCAGTGGCCAAGTCTTACTTCCCGACGAAGTAAAAATCTGTGAAAGTGAGTTATAGTCCCACTTTTAAAATCTAATATTTTTGGGATGAGAATACATGCAGGTTTTATAAATGATTTACAAAATAGACACAAGTACGTGAAACTACATTCTATGGTTGAATTATCGAAATCGAATATGCCCCTTTTTATTAAGTCTGGTAATCTAAGAATTAGGGAACAGACACCCTAATTGACGCGAATCCTAAAGATAGATCTATTGGGCCTAACAAACCCCATCCAAAGTACCGGATGCTTTAGTACTTCGAAATTTATATCATATCCGAAGGGTGTCCCGGAATGATGGGGATATTCTTATATATGCATCTTGTTATTGTCGGTTACCAGGTGTTCACCATATGAATGATTTTTATCTCTATGTATGGGATGTGTATTGAAATATGAAATCTTGTGGTCTATTATTATGATTTGATATATATAGGTTAAACCTATAACTCACCAACATTTTTGTTGACGTTTTAAGCATGTTTATTCTCAGGTGATTATTAAGAGCTTCCGCTGTCGCATACTTAAATAAGGACGAGATTTGGAGTCCATGCTTGTATGATATTGTGTAAAAACTGCATTCAAGAAACTTATTTTGTTGTAACATATTTGTATTGTAAACCATTATGTAATGGTCGTGTGTAAACAGGATATTTTAGATTATCATTATTTGATAATCTACTTAAAGCTTTTTAAACCTTTATTGATGAAATAAAGGTTATGGTTTGTTTTAAAATGAATGCAGTCTTTGAAAAACGTCTCATATAGAGGTCAAAACCTCGCAACGAAATCAATTAATATGGAACGTTTTTAATCAATAAGAACGGGACATTTCAGTATTTATATGACACATACCACACTCTTACAAAAATGCTTCTAAACTCAAATTACATCTATTTTAAAGACCTAACACGTAGTCATGGTTGAATTTAGAAAATAAGGTGTATCTTAACTTTTGACGTTGTTTTGTTTGAATTCCGGAATTCAAGGGATTTAAAGAAAATCTTCGAAATCTTTATAAGATTTAATTCTTCAGAAAATAAGGAAATTAGGATTCTCTTGAATTAAATGCGATGATCTGTTTTGATTGCTCTGTCGGATATCTCACTATAAATCCACTCCCTTCGTTTCTTTTATATTTCAGAGTTCCATACTTTAGTTCTCTTTTCCCGACTTTAAGTCAAGCGAATAACGGTCCAGAATTTCGTAAATATGGAGTTTCGATTGATCATGTCTAACGTTCTAAGAGAGAAATTGTAGTAGCACGATCTTGATTGGTTAAATTACCAGAATTCAAGAGAGAAGATAGAACTATTAGGAAGATATGTTCTCGATATGTTTGGAGATTAGGTAGAATGTAAGAGTCGTGTAACATGGCACATGATGAGACTAAGATCTGTGAACCATCATCACGTTCCATTAGAAACTCAGCATGACTTACTGTAATATAATCACGTTGGCCGGGCATCATTATATTATACTAACCCATGCTTCAATTCCCAACACTTATCCAGAAACCATTCATAATTCAAACTCGAATTTTAAAGAAATTTAGAAACTAAGATAGTTTCCTTTATGACGTAACACGGATAGCACGAAGAGATAGATAATTTCGAATAAAGATATTTGTGAAGGTATCTTCAGGAATATCTAAGATATTTATAACGAAAGATACGATGATATCTTTAAAATATTTAAGATCAGAAGATGATGAAGAAATTCGTCCGCAAGGATTTAGATTAAGGAGCAAGGTATTCGCTAAAGATTTCATCAGCTTTTTCTAAAACTCAGAAAACTGATTCATAGACTAAAGCGCTTTTCAGAAATTCAGAATTGAAGTTTTGTAAATCTAGGAGATAGAATATATATATATATAATTGTTGTCGTAGAATCGCTGAGGAATTCGAGATTATCGATTGATGCCTCCCAGTATTTGGCATGGTAATTATCGTTACAAGATGCCGATGAGTTCATGATAAGACTTCAATAGATAAATATAGTGATTTGTCAGAGAGATTTAAACCAAGGAGTAACAAGGTTGCTGGTACGTCTGCTTGTAATATGGTAGAATATAAAAGTTCCCCGGTAACAATAAAAGAGCACATATATATATCAAGGTTATAATAAGGTTGTTTCGAACGAAAAATTGAAGTTGACTTGTTGGAGCTGTGACAAAATTGGCTAATTTGGAAAGAGATTGCAAAGTTATTTTTGGTAATAATAACGCTAAAGAAATTAGCACAGCTACGCGTTAAACGTTTACTCAGTTTTCGAGAGTTTTCAGGTGCATAACTATATGCATCGATCTTTTCTTCCGTGGATGAAGTGCGGTTGGTTCATCCTCTCGATTGAGGTGTTTTCAAGAATTATGAAAGGTTTGAACGCAGATTGTAATTCGTCAAGATACAAATGAGGTTTAAGATGGGATCAAGTGGCAAACTTGAAGAAATGTTTAGTTTCATATGTTATAATCAATATTTTAATTCATTTTAATTGTCTAATGTTATTAGTCCACAGTCGATAGTCCACAATTAACAGTCCAATAATTCATATATAGTTTAATTTATAATATTCGAATTAATTAATACGTATCGTGACCCGTGTACATGTCTCAGACTCGATCACAACTCAAAGTATATATATTATTGTAGAATCAACCTCAACCCTGTATAGCTAACTCCAGTATTACTGCATATAGAGTGTATATGGTTATTCCAAATAATATATGTAGATGCGTCGATATGATATGTCAAAACCTTGTATACGTGTCCTGATATTTAAATGCGTAAATAACAGTATTTAAATGACGATAAATAAAGTGCATAAAATAAATAACAGAAATTAAATGACGATAAATAAAATTGCGAGAATATAAATTACGATAAATAAACTGCGATAAATAAATTACGATAAATAAAATGTAATACGGAATTAACAGTTAGCTAGGAACAGTTAGCTAGGAATAGTTAGCGTGGATTCTTAGCAAAATTTCTCATAATTAATTTGTTTGTTTCTAACAAATTTTATTTTGTCAAATGTTTTCTTCACTATGCCACTTGTTAGATTCTGATAGGTCAAAATTCAAATATGAAATTGAATGAAAATGGTTATTCTGTGGTGAACGGATTCGTATATCTGTGGATATAAGTAGGGTAGTAAATGACTGTTGAATCAGATTTTATAGAATGTACCATGTAACTGATTAATGTGTAATTTAAATATTCCTCGGGTATTACCTACCCGTTAAAATATTTTCACTATTAACAGTTTGTACAAGAGAATTTTTAAATACAATCTTTATGAAAATATACTTGCATATATATTTCCTTCAGATGTAATCATGGATTTACTGAGTTAATATGATATTAAACTCATATGATTTTTGTTTTGAGCTAGGATAAGTAATCTTTAAAACTTCTAGAAACCACATATTCTTCACATAATATTAATGAAGTTATGGATCAATACTTCATTGTTAATTGTTATTGGTACTCCTTGGTATCTACGGTGCGTATGATGTTGATGTTCGAGGTATGGATTGTGATGTCGAGACGTGTGATGCGGATGTTGTGGTTGTTGGTGGTACTGGTGCTGCTGGTACTGATGCTGGTGGTACTGTTGGTGCCAGTGTTGTTGCTGAAGCTGGTACATTTTGCACCATATTTTTCAAGACTATAACTTGAGTGCGAAGTTCATTAACTTATTACTCCAGGATGATTGTCGGTAGGAACGAGCGAGTGAATAAGGTTTTGAATTTAAGATATCATATGATCGTTCTGAGATATCCTGGCAATGAGAGTGAATATGGTGTTTCGGACAGGTTCGCCAGTAAGTGCTTCAGGTTCTTCACTAAGAGGTGAATTTGGTTGATGGAAAGGATCGCCTTCTTCGCGTCTCCATTGGTTAAGTCGACTACGAACCCCTCAGATGAATTGGTTGATTCATTCTGGTGACACTGCTTTCCGAGCTTAGGTGAAACTCCATATCGGAATCCGAGGGACTTGAACTGGTTGAGGGATTCATCTCGTACGATCAGGTGAAGTATTTTTGATAAGAAATAGGTTATAGGATGTAGATTACTACTCTGCAATACATAATTTACATATGCATATATAATACTAAAATCCCATAAGTTACGGAGGAATCTACGGAAGCTGTCAGGTAAAGGTAACAAGAACAGATACGCTAAGATATGAATTTATCTATACACTGTCTATGTAATAGAGGCAGTAAGACGTGTCTAGACTTTAAGGATGATAAGCAAATAATTTTTTCGACACTAAATGATAAGCAAAACTTTTGACATGCAGACACGGTCGAAGTCCAGACTCACTAATGTGTGACGACCCGGAAATTTTTGACCAAATTTAAACTTAATCTTTATATGGTGTTGATACGATAAGCAAAGTCTGTAATGTTGAGTCTCAAAAGTTTTGGATTATTTTCATGAGATGAATTTGACCTTCGACCAATTCCCGACGATTCATGAACTTTTAATTGTAAACAGAAATGCATATGTAGATAATTATATATATGTAAATAATTCTACATAATGAATTAATATTATATCAATAAACAATTATGTGATTTGACTTTTAGGAAAGATAACTCAAGATATTTGAACATGTTATTTTAAATATATAGAGTATATCGAATATAAAGGATTTTGAACATATTTTGTAGAATACTAAATGTATAATTTTATACTTGGGTTTAATTATTTTATTATATATAATTAATACATTTAATTAAGTAATAAAACTTGATATTTAAAAACATAATTATATATATAATAATTCGAATATATATATATATATATATATATATATATATATATATATATATATATATTTATATATATATATATATATATATATATATATATATATATATATATATATATATATATATATATATATATATATATGGTAGTATATATATAATGCATAAATATGGAGTATTCAATATATGATATTATATATACGACATAATTAGCAAAATATAATATTAATATATTAAAGATAATTACAAGTTTAAATATAATTGTTATATTGATATTATTATTATTACTTTTATTTTAGTAACATTAATAATAATATCAGTATCAGTAATAATAAATATATAGACATGAAATTTGATACACATAATTTGTTATATTAACATCAATACAACTATCAATACTAATATTATTAATATCATTATTTTTACTACTAATATTATTAAAATAAGTATTATTATTTCTATACAAACTTATTATTATCATCCTTAATGTTATTATGAATATTAATAATAATATTAGCATTTTTATTAATAAATAACATTAATCTTATTATTTATATTATATGTAGTATTTTTATTAGTATTAAAAGATATTATTAATAGTAATATATTTATTTATAATTATATATGATTGAAGTTGTACCACAGATTTCAATTTACATTCATTGTATCTCTCAAGCTGTTGCAAAATCTTTGTTTCCTACCTAATAAAGCAAACCAATCGACCTCAGCATATAACTCAAACAAAATCGGGTACAATTATTTGTCAAACTTCATCTTTTTCTTTTGATTAATTCAACCTGTCGATATCTATATCAATTATATAATTCGATCCAATTAGGCTATTAAAGTATTCAAATTTTTCCACTATCACTAACAATTACACAAAAGCAATTACAACAACCTCATTCTTTCTTAATCCTTCTTCGGGAATCCATAGCACCACCACTTACCTCCTCTTTAATCATCACCACCATCGAAAGCTAGCAACCATCGACATAAAACAAACACCATGAAATCATCATGATACATCACAACACCCGTCTGATCATCACCATTAAACCAACCTTGTAACCACCACCTACCTCGTCCTGCAAACGCAAACAAACCAAAAACTCATCCGATTATATATTTACTACAACCATGCGTTTTATATCTCTTTAATGTGGGCAGGGAATCTCTTTTGAGTAGGATTATATTACCACAAGTTGGAATTAAAAAATGACTAACTGGGCCACGTCTCCTTTAAGAGCAAGATGTTAAGAAGTGAGTTGATATTTGCATACGTTATATTTTTTTTTCTTTCTTTAATCGTTCCTGGCCGACACTTTGCTTGCTTTTGGACCTCTTCTTCTTCATGGTAGACCAAGGAAAACTACCCACTCTTTAATTAAAACTGAAAAAGCCTCTCTATACATGTTGATTGATACGTGAGGATTGGTAACACACAAACCCCACCACCAATTCCTTTATACTAATTATATCTCGTTGTCTCCTTGCTCTTTCTGTTAAATAATCGATTATAAAAAAAAGGAAACGTGATAATGATGATGGGCCATCAAAATTGAATAACTACACCACTTGTTAAAATGGTAGGGTTGCTAAGTTGGTGTTGCTTGGTTTGTTTACCAGCAAATGTTACAAACTAGAGAATGTTAAAAACTTGATTAGTGAATGAGCTGTTAAAGGGATTGTTGGGCTCTATTCCTTTTATTAAACAAATGATTATACGGTATCCAATGGTTATGAAGGAGACAATGGTGATTATTGATGATGATAATCCATGATAATAATGAAAGATGATGATTATGATGCTGTATGGTTGATGATGTAATGATGTTGAAACTAAACCCTACAAACTTCATCGAATGTTAGCTGCTGCCGTTCGATTTTTTTTGTTAAACACCAACGAAATCCCACATGTTTTTCCTTGGGCTTAGTGTATTGTTAGGCTTGAATTAAGTATTGGGCCGTGGATTCGTTTGCATTATTGGGCCAGGATCCAGTATGATTGGACTTTTCGGATTTAAAACAGAAAACACAGCTTATATAAATCCGGGTAGTGACATTAATCAGAAAACCGAAAATGAAGTGATGGTTAGGGGTGTTTTGATTTAACAAGAGGTCGCGGGTTCGAGTCCCGTCGCGAGCATTTTATTCCTTTTTAATGCCACTAAGGTATTAATTGATATCTTAATTATTATTATCATTAAGATTATTATTATTATTATTATTATTATTATTACTAATGTTATAAATATTAGTATTATTATTAGGATTGTTATTATTGTTATTGTTATTGTTATTATTAACTAGTATTATTGTTAAATGTAAATATTATTATCATTATTTCAAATATTATCATTAACTTAATTATTATTAATAGAATGTATTATCATTATTATGATTGTTATTATTATTTTTATTATGAAATATAACACAAGTTATTATTATTTTGATTAATAGTAGCATTAATATCATCTTATAAGTATTAGTATTATTATTATTAAGTGTTATAAATATATTGGTTACTATAATTATTGTTATTATTTAACAAAAAGTATAGTTATTAACAATATCATTATTAGTAGTAATATTTTTATTTTAATAAAAAATTTATTAATATTATTAGTAAATTATTAATATCAAAACTATTTTTTTTTTAAAAAACAGATAAGTATTATGTACCTAAAATATACTTATTACATATACTAAAATTTCATATAACTACATATATCAAATTTATTAATATTAGTTACATAAATACATACAAATAACAACACTATCGATTTTTAAGTATAACATTTAAACAATCACGTATATGAATATGGATATATTAATATAACTATATGAATATTAACCACTTTAAATATATACACAAATTAAATATACGAAATAATGAGATAATAAATAAATTTGTTCAGTTATGATTATGTGTATTAATAAATATACAAATGATATAGGTTCGTGAATCCGAGGCCAACCCTATACTTGTTCAATGTCGTTATATGTATTTTTACTACAAAATACATTATGGTGAGTTCATTTGATTCCCTTTTACTCTTTACATTTTTGGGACTGAGAATACATGCGCTACTTTTACAACTGCTTTATTAAATGCTTTTTGAAGTACATCTTAAACTGCGAATACATGAAATGCTTTTATAAATGTTTGACGAGATAGACACAAGCAAAACATTCCTCGAATGAATTATGTGGACATGATAATTGCCACCATTGAATTATGTGGACATGATAATTGCCACCATTGAATTATGTGGACATGATAATTGCCACCATTGAATTATGTGGACATGATAATTGCCACCAGTTGATGTGAATGTTATATATCGAGAGAATGATTTTATACACATGTTACGTGTATGTTATTTTTATGCACAAGATATGTGTACGGTTACTATGATTTATGAAAATGGTTTCGTACACGAGAAAGATGTACTGTATTTAAAAGATATATCATGTACATTACAGGTGGGTATAGGATTCGGGCCCATTTGTACCATGCACAAATAAATTTTGTGGTCTATCAAAAGTACTAAATTTTATTGTTTACGATAAACCTATGAACTCACCAACCTTTTGGTTGACACTTTAAAGCATGTTTATTCTCAGGTATGAAAGAAACCTTCCGCTGTGCATTTGCTCATTTTAAAGATATTACATGGAGTCGATCATCGCTCTAGAATCAATAGTTGATGACTTCGTCCGGATGGATTAGGACGGGTCCTTTCAGTTGGTATCAGAGCGGTGGTCTTAGTGAACCAGGTCTTGCATTAGGGTGTCTAACTGATAGTTGTTTAGATGCATTGAGTCTGGACTTCGACTGTGTCTGCATGTCAAAAGTTTTTCTTATCATTTTGTGTCAGAAATCATCTGCTTATCATCCTTAAAAAATTACCTGCTTATTATTCTTAGTCTAGACACATCTTACTACAATGATTGCATGAATATTGTTAGACAAAAATTCATATTTTAGCGTATCTGCTAATTCATATCTTAGCGTATCTGTTATTGTTACCTTTGCCTGACAGCTCCCGTAGATTCCTCCGAAACTTATGGGATTTTAGTATTATATATACATATGTAACCTATGTATTGCAGGGTACTAATCTATATCCTATAATCTATTTCTTACCGAAAATCCTTCATCTGATCGTACGGGATGAATCCCTCAACCAGTTCGAGCCCCTCAGATTTCGATAGCTATTCCAATAGTTATTCCGACAGCTATTCCGACATGGATATTCACCTAAGCTCCGAAAGCGGTGTCACCAGAATGAATCAATCAATCAGCCATCCCCAATTCATCTGATGAGATCGTAGTCGACTTAATTAATGGAAATGCGAAAAAGGCGATCCTTTCCACCAACCGAATTCATCTTTTGGCGGAGAACCTGAAGCACTTACCGTCGAACCACTTCGATGCACTATATTCACTCTCATTTCCAGGATATCTCGCCATGGTTATATGATATCCAAAATTCTCAACCTTATTCATCCGCTTGTTTCAACCGACAATCATCCCGGAATAATAGAAGAAGTCAACGAATTTCGCGATCGAGTAATCAATTAGGAGAATATGGTGCAAAATTTACCAGTTTCAGCAACATCACCGGCACCAACAGTACCATCAATAACAACACCAGTACCATCAACAATCCATGCCTCAACATCTCATTCTGTACCTCGAGCATAATCTTCGTTTTACACGTTGTTCTACATCGATTAATTTTCGTTCTACGAATCGTTCTATATCATTTATCTTCACGGAACATGGCGATTATGTAATCTCTAAAGTCTTAGAGATTAGCTATTCTAGCTCAAACCGAAAAGCAAATGAGATTAATATCATATTAATTCATTAAATCTATGATTAAATCTGAAGAAAATATATATGTAAGTATATTTTCATAAAGATTGTAATTAAAAATTCTTTAGTACAAACTGTTAATGTTGAAAATATTTTAACGGGTAGGTAATACCCGAGGAATATTCAGATTTCACATTAATAAGTATATTGTACATTCTTTCAAATCTAATTCAATAGTCATTTACGATCCTATTTACAACCACCGATATACGTATTTGTTCACCATAGAATAATCATTTTCATTCAATTTCATATTTAGATTTTGATCTATCAGAATTCAACAAGTGGCATAATGAAGAAAACACTGGACAAAATAAAATTTGTTAGAAACAAACAAATTAACTACGAGAAAAATGTTGTTAAGAATCCACGCTAACTGTTCCTAGCTAATTGTTCCTAGCTAACTGATTACATTTATTTATCGCAATTTATTTATCGCAATTTACATTCTCGCAATTTTATTTATCGTCATTTAATTTTTGTTATTTATTTTTACGCACTTTAAATATCGGGACACGTATACAAGGTTTTGACATATCATATCGACGCATCTATATATATTATTTGGAATAACCATAGACACTCTATATGCAGTAATGCGGGAGTTAGCTATACAGGGTTGAGGTTGATTCTACAATAATATATATAGTTTGAGTTGTGATCGAGTCTGAGACGTATACGGGTCACGAAACGTATTAATTAATTCGAATATTATATATTAAACTATATATGAATTATTGGACTGTTAACTGTGGACTATCGACTGTGGAGTAATAATATTGGACAATTAAAATGAATTAAAATATTGATTATAACATATGAAACTAAACATTTCTTCAAGTTTGCCACTTGATTTCATCTTAAACCTCATTTGTATCTTGCCGATTGCATTCTGCGTTCAAACCTTTCATGATTCTTGAAAACACCTCAATCGAGAGGATGAACCAACCACACTTCATCTACGAAAGGAAAAGATTGATGCATATAGTTATGCACCTGAAAATACTCGAAACCGAGTAAACGTTTAACAAGTAGCTGTACTAATTCCTTTAGTGTTATTATTACCCAAAATAACTTTACAATCCCTTTCAAAGTAGCAAATTTTGTCACAGCTCCAGCAAGTTGATTTCGACTTTTCATTCAAAACAACCTTATTATAACCTCGGAATATATACGTGTTTATTTATTGTTACCAGAGAACCTTTTATATTCCACCATATTACCATCAGTGTTTAGTCATCTAAAAACACAATTCTCTTGAAACCACCCCAGATTGATAACCAACAATTCAGATATGGCTGCATTAAATGCAGAGGAAACAGTAACCAAAAATTCAGATATGGCTGCATTAAATGTAGAGGAAACAGTAAAATTGTAGATGGCCTAAATGGCCAAAAGTTTGATGATAAAGAAGGGAATGTTAGGAACGCTTGATATAAAATTTGGAACTGAAAAAAAAAACGGATTCAGCTAACCATAAAGGAGACCAAGGACAAATACAAGGACCAAACCCTATATTCAAAGAATCCAGATAATTCTGGATCCGCCGAAATCTTTAGAGAATATCTTGCTCCGAAGTCATGTTAAAATCTTCCGAAAAATTTTTCTTCATCAACCTTCGAACTTAGAAATTCCAAAATATCATCATAAATATCTTCGATATTTCTGAGGATATTTTCATAAATATTCTTGTCCGAAATTATCTACCCCTTCGTATTTTTTGAATTCCATTATATTGGAAACATCTGTAAAATATAAGTATAAATTATGAATGAATTGTGAAGAAGTGTTGAGAACTGAAGCATGAGTTAGTATAATATAATGCGCTTGGCCAATGTGATTATATTACAGTAAGTCATGCTGAATTTTTAATGGAACGTGATGATGGTTCACAGATCATACCCTCATTATGTGCCATGTTACATAACTCTTTCATTCTACATAACCTCCGAACATATCAAGAAGAATATATTCTTGATAGTTCTATCTTCAGTAATTTTGATAAATTTGAAAATCAAATCGTGCTATCACGTTCTTTCCTGCTTAGAACATTATAATCATCCGAAACTCTATATCTACAAATTCTGGACCATTAATCGCTTGACTTGAAGTCGGGAAGAGAAAACAAAAGCATAGAGCTTCGAAATATAAGGGAGGATATAAAACCCGATAACAACACATAAATTACAAACCGTGTATATCAATGTTTATCGCAACATAAAGACGTGGGAGAATTAAAAACATTATAACCCCAAGGGCGAAGTAGAAGAAAGCAGATTTCTCCGGTAGTAGATGAAAAAGGAGGTAGACAGAAGTGATTGACAGAAGAAGGACAAGGATTAGAACTGGATTAAGCATTTTCACAATCGTTTGAAAGTATGGATCGAGAAAGAAAGATTTGGAGTGGTGAAAATAATGGAACGAAAGAAGTTCATTTATAGAGAAGATAACAGACAAAGCAATCGAGACAGATAATCGCATTAAATTAAAGAGGATCCTAATTTTCCATAAATCTCGAAGAATCAGATCCTATAGATTCCCAAGATTTTCTTTTAAATCCCTTGAATTCCGGAATTCAATCGAGACAACGTCAAAAGTTAAGACAAATCTTGTTTTCCAAAAAAAAAAAAAAAAAATCAACCATGACTAGTCAAAAGTTATGAAGAAATTTGTCTTTCTCGTTTCACTATTTAGTGATAGCTTCATTCGTACTCTTCAAGTAATCAAATTGTTTTATCTATATTACTCCATGATGATAAAACTCTATTTATCAGCTCAAATTCGTCATGAAAACATTTTTATTGTTAGCCATGACCACCTCACTCAAATTTCGGGACGAAATTTCTTTAACGGGTAGGTACTGTGACGACCAGGAAATTTTTGATCAAATTTAAACTTAATCTTTATATGGTGTTGATACGATAAGCAAAGCCTGTAATGTTGAGTCTCGAAAGTTTTGGATTATTTTCATGAGATGAATTTGACCTTCGACCAATTCCCGACGATTCATGAACTTTTAATTGTAAACAGAAATGCATATGTAGATAATTATATATATGTAAATAATTCTACATAATGAATTAATATTATATCAATAAACAATTATGTGATTTGACTTTTAGGAAAGATAACTTAAGATAATTGAACTTGTTATTTTAAATATATAGAGTATATCGAATATAAAGGATTTCGAACATATTTTGTAGAATATTAAATGTATAATGTTATACTTGGGTTTAATTATTTTATTATATATAATTAATACATTTAATTAAGTAATAAAACTTGATATTTAAAAACATAATTATATATATAATAATTCGAATATATATATATATATATATATATATATATATATATATATATATATATATATATATATATATATATATATATATATATGGTAGTATATATATAATGCATAAATATGGAGTATTCAATATATGATATTATATATACGACATAATTAGCAAAATATAATATTAATATATTAAAGATAATTACAAGTTTAAATATAATTGTTATATTGATATTATTATTATTACTTTTATTTTAGTAACATTAATAATAATATCAGTATCAGTAATAATAAATATATAGACATGAAATTTGATACACATAATTTGTTATATTAACATCAATACAACTATCAATACTAATATTATTAATATCATTATTTTTACTACTAATATTATTAAAATAAGTATTATTATTTCTATACAAACTTATTATTATTATTATCCTTAATGTTATTATGAATATTAATAATAATATTAGCATTTTTATTAATAAATAACATTAATCTTATTATTTATATTATATGTAGTATTTTTATTAGTATTAAAAGATATTATTAATAGTAATATATTTATTTATAATTATATATGATTGAAGTTGTACCACAGATTTCAATTTACATTCATTGTATCTCTCAAGCTGTTGCAAAATCTTTGTTTCCTACCTAATAAAGCAAACCAATTGACCTCAGCATATAACTCAAACAAAATCGGGTACAATTATTTGTCAAACTTCATCTTTTTCTTTTGATTAATTCAACCTGTCGATATCTATATCAATTATATAATTCTATCCAATTAGGCTATTAAAGTATTCAAATTTTTCCACTATCACTAACAATTACACAAAAGCAATTACAACAACCTCATTCTTTCTTAATCCTTCTTCGGGAATCCATAGCACCACCACTTACCTCCTCTTTAATCATCACCACCATCGAAAGCTAGCAACCATCGACATAAAACAAACACCATGAAATCATCATGATACATCACAACACCCGTCTGATCATCACCATTAAACCAACCTTATAACCACCACCTACCTCGTCCTGCAAACGCAAACAAACCAAAAACTCATTCGATTATATATTCTACTACAACCATGCATTTTATATCTCTTTAATGTGGGCAGGGAATCTCTTTTGAGTAGGATTATATTACCACAAGTTGGAATTAAAAAATGACTAATTGGGCCACGTCTCCTTTAAGAGCAAGATGTTAAGAAGTGAGTTGATATTTGCATACGTTATATTTTTTTTTCTTTCTTTAATCGTTCCTGGCCGACACTTTGCTTGCTTTTGGACCTCTTCTTCTTCATGGTAGACCAAGGAAAACTACCCACTCTTTAATTAAAACTGAAAAAGCCTCTCTATACATGTTGATTGATACGTGAGGATTGGTAACACACAAACCCTACCACTAATTCCTTTATACTAATTATATCTCGTTGTCTCCTTGCTCTTTCTGTTAAATAATCGATTATATAAAAAAAAAGGAAACGTGATAATGATGATGGGCCATCAAAATTGAATAACTACACCACTTGTTAAAATGGTAGGGTTGCTAAGTTGGTGTTGCTTGGTTTGTTTACCAGCGAATGTTACAAACTAGAGAATGTTAAAAACTTGATTAGTGAATGAGCTGTTAAAGGGATTGTTGGGCTCCATTCCTTTTATTAAACAAATGATTATACGGTATCCAATGGTTATGAAGGAGACAATGGTGATTATTTATGATGATAATTCATGATAATAATGAAAGATGATGATTATGATGCTGTATGGTTGATGATGTAATGATGTTGAAACTAAACCCTACAAACTTCATTGAATGTTAGCTGCTGCCGTTCAAATTTTTTTGTTAAACACCAACGAAATCCCACATGTTTTTCCTTGGGCTTAGTGTATTGTTAGGCTTGAATTAAGTATTGGGCCGTGGATTCGTTTGCATTATTGGGCCAGGATCCAGTATGATTGGGATTTTCGGATTTAAAACAGAAAACACAGCTTATATAAATTCGGGTAGTGACATTAATCAGAAAACCGAAAATGAAGTGATGGTTAGGGGTGTTTTGATTTAACAAGAGGTCGCGGGTTCGAGTCCCGTCGCGAGCATTTTATTCCTTTTTAATGCCACTAAGGTATTAATTGATATCTTAATTATTATTATCATTAAAATTATTATTATTATTATTATTATTATTATTATTATTATTATTATTATTATTATTATTATTATTATTATTACTAATGTTATAAATATTAGTATTATTATTAGGATTGTTATTATTGTTATTATTATTGTTATTATTAACTAGTATTATTGTTAAATGTAAATATTATTATCATTATTTCAAATATTATCATTAACTTAATTATTATTAATAGAATGTATTATCATTATTATGATTGTTATTATTATTTTTATTATGAAATATAAAACAAGTTATTATTATTTTGATTAATAGTAGCATTAATATCATCTTATAAGTATTAGTATTATTATTATTAAGTGTTATAAATATATTGGTTACTATAATTATTGTTATTATTTAACAAAAAGTATAGTTATTAACAATATCATTATTAGTAGTAATATTTTTGTTTTAATAAAAAATTTATTAATATTATTAGTAAATTATTAATATCAAAACTATTTTTTTTTTTTAAAAACAGATAAGTATTATGTACCTAAAATATACTTATTACATATACTAAAATTTCATATAACTACATATATCAAATTTATTAATATTAGTTACATAAATACATACAAATAACAACACTATCGATTTTTAAGTATAACATTTAAACAATCACGTATATGAATATGGATATATTAATATAACTATATGAATATTAACCACTTTAAATATATACACAAATTAAATATACGAAATAATGAGATAATAAATAAATTTGTTCAGTTATGATTATGTGTATTAATAAATATACAAATGATATAGGTTCGTGAATCCGAGGCCAACCCTATACTTGTTCAATGTCATTATATGTATTTTTACTACAAAATACATTATGGTGAGTTCATTTGATTCCCTTTTACTCTTTACATTTTTGAGACTGAGAATACATGCGCTACTTTTACAACTGCTTTATTAAATGCTTTTTGAAGTACATCTTAAACTGCGAATACATGAAATGCTTTTATAAATGTTTGACGAGATAGACACAAGCAAAACATTCCTCGAATGAATTATGTGGACATGATAATTGCCACCATTGAATTATGTGGACATGATAATTGCCACCAGTTGATGTGAATGTTATATATCGAGAGAATGATTTTATACACATGTTACGTGTATGTTATTTTTGTGCACACGATATGTGTACGGTTACTATGATTTATGAAAATGGTTTCGTACACGAGAAACATGTACTGTATTTAAAAGATATATCATGTACATTACAGGTGGGTATAGGATTCGGGCCCATTTGTACCATGCACAAATAAATTTTGTGGTCTATCAAAAGTACTGAATTTTATTGTTTACGATAAACCTATGAACTCACCAACCTTTTGGTTGACATTTTAAAGCATGTTTATTCTCAGGTATGAAAGAAATCTTCCGCTGTGCATTTGCTCATTTTAAAGATATTACATGGAGTCTATCATCGCTCTGGAATCAATAGTTGATGACTTCGTCCGGATGGATTAGGACGGGTCCTTTCATAATGCATCTAAATAACTACTAGTTAGACACACTAATGCAAGACCTGGTTCACTAAGACCACCGCTCTGATACCAACTGACGTGACCCGTCCTAATCTATCTGGACGAATACATTACATTTGGTTACATCACGAAGTACTTGACCTCTATATGATACATTTTACAAACATTGCATTCGATTTGAAAAGACAATCTTTCTTTACAACGAAAGTTGACGGCATGCATACCATTTCATAATATATCCAACTATAATTGACTTAATAATAATCTTGATAAACTCGACGACTCGAATGCAACGTCTTTTGAAACATGCCATGAATGACTCTAAGTAATATTTCTAAAATGAGCAAATGCACAGCGGAAGATTTCTTTCGTACCTGAGAATAAACATGCTTTCAAGTGTCAGCCAAAAGGTTGGTGTGTTCATTATTTTAACATAAATAATCATTTCTATCATTTTAATAGACCACAAAAATTTCATTTTCAGTTCTCATAAATATACGTCCCATGTATAGAGACAAAAATCATTCATATGGTGAACACCTGGAAACCGACATTAACAAGATGCATATAAGAATATCCCCTATCATTCCGGAAAATCCTTCGGACATGATATAAAACGAATTCAAAGTACTAAAGCATCCGGTAATTTGGATGGGGTTCGTTAGGCCCAATAGATCTATCTTTAGGATTCGCGTCAATTAGCAGATCGGTTTACTAATTCTTAGGTTACCAAGCAAAAGGGGCATATTCGGCTTCGATCATTCAACCATATAATGTAGTTTCGATTTCTTGTGTCTATTTTGTAAAACATTTATAAAAATTCCGCATGTATTCTCAGCCCAAAAATATAAAGGGTAAAAAGGCAAATGAAACTCACCATACTGTATTTTGTAGTAAAAATACATATGACGTCATTGAATAAGTGTAGGGTTGGTCTCGGATTCACGAACCTATATCATTTGTATATATATTAAAACATATCCTCATAATCGAATAATTCTTTTTATTATTAGTAATGTTTTTGTTATATTAATATTTTATAAGTTTTATTATTTATTTATATATTTTCATTTTATATATGTAGAGATTTTAATATAGTTAAGTTATGTAATTTAAATATATTTTTGTATATAAAATCTTTATTTTTATACTTATAACTTTAGTAATATCTTTAAAACCTTCATTTTCTTAATCATAATAGTGTTAATAATATAATAATACTATTGTTAATATTATTAATAATAAATATAATGATAGTAAAGATGTTACTTTTAATGATAATACTAGTTTTAACAAAAACAACAGTTTTAAAGATAATATTACTTTTAGTAATAATAATAATAATAATTCCAGTACTGATAATAATAATAATAACTATAATAATTTTATTACTAATGGTAGTAGTGATAATAATAATAATAATAATGATACTAAATATAAAAATCATTTTAATAATAATAATAATAATATTAATAATAATACATATATTAATAATAATAAAAACAATAACAATATTCCTAACTATAACTATAATCATACTAATAATAAAGGTAATATCAATAATACTTGATAATGTTAATGATGGTAACTTTTAGGAATACACCTATATTAGTAATAATAATAATAATAGCAATTATAATTATAATACTTGTAATGATAACAATAACTAATAATATCAATAACAATAATAATATTAATAATAATTAATAATAATAATAACCATAATAATAATAATAATAATAATAATAATAATAATAATAATAATAATAATAATAATAATAATAATAATAATAATAATAATAATAATAATAATAATAATGAAATAATAATAATAAGGCTATAACTACATTAAGAAGGTAGGCTAAAAAAATTAATACCACTGCAGGGATCGAACCTCCAACCTATTGCTAACCCATAAACACGCTTAACCAGTCTGATGTCCTTGCATTTCTATTTTAATACTCAGCTTAATTTTTATTTAACCACTAATACTGTATCCTCTTCTTCTTCAAAAATAGCAGTCGATAGAGAGTTTGAAAGCATAAAAGAAAAACGATTTTTATGGTTTTAATAAAGACTTGTAAACAACCACAAAATTAGAAAGGATGTTTTTAATTTAAAAAAATATAAAAAAAACTAAAAAGAAAACAATACTGTCGCTGCTGTTCGTAACAGACCAAAAAAATAAAAATAAGATTTTGATTTTGAGATCTTTTTGGACAATTGTTTCAACACGAACTAAGTTTAAAATCACTCCTAAAATCTATTGGAATCGTTAATTTAACTGAAAACATTGAAACGATTATGAATTTTGCGAAGAACATAAGCTTTGACTTTTTGACAAAAAAAATTTGACTATCAAATTCGAATTCAATTTGGGAAGTTAAAGGCTGAAATTTCACAGATAGATTGAGTAACAGATTCCTAATACAACCACATTATTAGATTTTGAAATTCGATTCTTAATTGGGTTTTGGCTGAAAAGTTGAAAAACAGGGAAAAATAGTTTCAGTTTAATCGGTTTCTGTTTTTGATTTCTGAGTACACTGAATACTAGTTATTATATAAACAATTATAATTATGTTAACGAATAATTGCTGCAGTAAAATGTGTTGTTATCTAGCAATATTGGTCGACCAGAAGAATGAAATTAAGAAGAAAGATACAAAGAAAAATAAAAAGAGAAAAAGACTTGTAGCAAGAATTTTGGATTTTATGGTGATTGATTTCTGGTTCGGATGAATTAAAGGGTGAAGAATCAATTTAAGCATAGTATGAAAGATATAGATATCTGATTTGGATTCCTCACTCTATGTATGATCTTATATAATTATTATTAAAAATTAATTATTATAGTTATATTAATAATAATCTAAATACAATTAATAATAATAGTAATAATATTAGTAATAAAAATAATTAGAGTAATAATAATAATAAGTCATAATAATAAAGGTTTTAATGAAATTGATAATAATAATATTATTAATGGTAATTATAATAATAATACTAATTATATTAGTATTGATAATAATATTAGTAATAATAATGTTTATATATATAACAACTTAAATGTATCAAATTTTATATTAATATTCATAATATAGATATTAGTATTAATATTAATATTTATTTTAATATTGAATGTAATTATAACAAGATTAATATAATAATTATGTTTTAACTTGTAATTACATATATATTATTAGTTTTGTGATATTTCATATAATATACATTATATATTTAATGTTTATACATTTAACAATATACATAAAGTAATAATTATGTATCGAAATTATATATATATATATATATATATATATATATATATATATATATATATATATATATATATATAAACTATTATATAATTAATTATGTTTTAAATATCAAGTTTTTTTTATTGTATATCATAAATTATCTTACGTCTTTTCTTCCAGAAACTAATTCTTATAATATTTTATTAATGTATTTCAAGTTATCATGTTATCATATACATATCTACACATACATTCATATACATATATCTATTTATAAATGATTATTCGTGAATCGTTGAAAACAGTCAAGGGTAATTGAATACATGAACACAGTTCAAAGTTTTTGAGATTTCAATATTACAGACTTTGCTTATCGTAAAGATTAAGTTTAAATTTAGTCAGAAATTCCTGGGTCGTCACAAGGGGGGGGGGGGGGTTCTCCAAAGGTTGTGCATCTGGTATCCTTCACTCTGTGCGGGCCAAGCAGTTAACCTGAAGCTTTGCGCTATGGATGCGATGAGTTTCTTCCTAACGGGTGCGTGAGTGGCAAATGAGAGGATTCGATGCCGATATTGCCGTTCTAAACAAAAATTAATCTCTTGACTATATGAGCACATCAACCCTTTTGGGCATTATCAAATGATCCCTTGATATAAAATAATCATAATTTAAGTAGAAAAGTAAATAATGTATTTTCCTACCGAATAGTCTCTTTAGACTATTAAGTCGATCTAAGCCCAAAGTAAAAGGGCCTAAGAAGAATTAAACGTCATAAAATGACACCACGTGTTAATCATGTGATGATATATAACGGACATTTTTAACAAAAAACATACGAAGGGGCCATTTGTAAAATTAAGGGACCACCCGAGTTAAAAATGACAGGCACGCGTCATACAATTTGATGTGTAACGCCCCGTCAAAATGATGTTGACGACCAACGTTAACCACGTCCCATAACGAGGTTATTCCTCTATATGAGACGTTCGAAATAACATTTGCATTCAATTATTTAAAAATTTGTCAAAGATGGAAACCGTCATTTATAGTAAGTTTTAAGGATAAATTCACCATAGTAAATATGTTGACTCAAACGCTAACATTAACCACAGTACTAGTAAAGTATAAAGTTTGAATGCAAAAGTAAATGTTTTAAAATCTACGACTCTAAGTATGCAAACCTTTAGTAATCAGCGGAAGCAATTAGCCAATCAATTACCTGAGAATAAAACATGCGAAAACGTCAACAATAATGTTGATGAGTTATAAGTTTAATATTGCATACAATATTTAAATTAGACCACAAGATTTATGTTTGAAAATCTTTATAAAAAGTTCTACATCCTTGAGCACTTGGTAACTAAGCTTAACTCAACAATATTATCCATGAACATTTATGCATATACTAAAGCAATTGTATCAACTCAAAGTACTATACGTCCATTGCACATTAGCATGACTAACCCGGACGGGGCGGTCGGGCCCGATAGATCTATCAATAACATTCGCGCTCACCAGTTAGGAAACTCGGTGATTAACAGTTACCAAATTAGGGGATATTAAGCTTCAACTCAAAGTAGAATGATTTGAATACTTGTGTCTAACATGTAAAAATAAAAGCATGCATTCTCATCCCAAAAGATTTAAAAGTTTAAAAGGTGGGACTATAACTCACCTTGAGAGGACAGTAAATAGATCACACGCGTGCACAGATAAAATGATCAAAGATGATCGAGACTACAACTTAATTACGAGAATAAGTTTATAAAAGTCTAACATAGGTCGGGCCAATCTATGATAGTCCTAGTGCTTGAAGTCACTTTTAGATTAGTTGATTAATGTTTGAATATGTCATGGTATTAGGTAAATTTTCTATTTTTAGTAAATTTCTATTTCTAGAAAGTTTATATTTTTAGAAAGTCAACTCAAGTCAAATGAAAAAAATCAACCGGAAGTCAACTCCGGTCAACCTTAGTCAACTTTATAGCTAGAATATAATTAATTGTAATATCATACGTTATGTTATTAGTTGATATAATATTAGTTAATTTATTATATCATAAGTTAATTAAATTAAATTAATTTAATTAACTTAACATAAGCTAAATGAATAAATTGATATAACATAAGTATTTTCATTAAATTATAAGTATATATAAATAGTTTAACTAAATTGTATAAGTATAAGTATTAACTTAAATAAATAAATATAAGTATTTAATTAAATTGTATAATCATAAGTATTTAATTAATACTGAAATATTAATTATACCATAAGTATTTAATTAATATTGAATTATTAATTATATTATAAGTATTTAATTAATATTGAATTATTAATTATATTATAGGTATTTAATTAATATAAGAATATTAATTATTTTATAACTTATATTATTAATTATCATTAACATAAATAAGTATTATTAATAATAATTAATTTAATAGTTATCATAAGTTTAATTAATTATTAGAATAATTAAATTAAATAACATAAGTATTTTAATAATTTAATGAAGTGATATTTTATTTTAAGTTTTTATTCTATTTTTTAATATTATTAAATCATAAGTTTTGTATAATTTTTAGATGTATAAGTTTTATTTATAAATTTTATTGAATTATTGTATAATATGTATAAAATAAACCGTAGGTTCGTTCGGCGCGAGATTTTCGTTCACGAAAACATATGAACGAACATTACAACATAGGCTCACAAATAAGGCACAGAACCCAATGAAAATACCTTGAAAATTTGGATTTAATATTATTCATGAATTAAAAGTTAAAACTTGTAAAAATCATAGATTTTAGGGAGATGATACTCACATACGATTGTTTGATCCATACACACCTAATTTACTATTATGTCCTTACTTATAATAATGGAGGTTCAACTTCCTCGATAAACCTAAGGATATAATTGTAAGTTTTGTAACATCCCACCTTTTTCCGTCTACTTTTCCGTTTAACTATTTTAAACTCTGTTATATGTTTATAACATCTCCCGTTAATACGCGTTTCAAATTATCTCGTTCAGGTAATTTAACGCACCCGACTACAACTTGAGGGACTTGTTTTGCCAAAACCCCAAGATGGTGACTAGCACTTGACTAGTCAACCATCTTCCACCTCCATTTTTCATTTTCTTTTCTCTTTTCATTCTCTACTTTCATATTTTCTTTAAATTCATCAAAAAGCAAATCATCATCCATACTAAATCGATCAAGCTTCGAGCCAAACAAATTACATATTTGAACTCCTCGTGATCTCCTCTTCGATTCCATACCAATCTCATTGCATTTGGGTAACTTTCTAAAATCACTAATTTTTGTGTTCTTGAGATTTTTTGAGTTACAAGGTTGTTAATTAGTGTCTATGGCTCTAGTCTAACAAGATTATGTGTTTGAATTGCTTGATTTGTTGTTTGGAAGTAACTTGCATGAACTAGCAAAATGGGTGTGTTTAATCTTGAGTTTTAGATGATTAAATGTTGTTAAATGTTATAAATGCATGTATTAAATGTGTTCCTAGTGTTACTAGCTTCATTTTGATGTATAGGTTGCATGAGAAAACTCTAAGAACTTGTTTAGTGATTTTTGGTGGAATTGAGCTAGGGTTTAATGAACTTGAAATGATTATTTGATGCATTGATTGCCATGATTTGTTGTTAGTAAGTTGTTAGTTGTATTGTATGCTCAATTGCCTACAAAATGGCATGTCATATGTATGCATTGAATGCCTAAATCATTAAATGTGCATTGGTAAGTTTGAAGCATTAATGTGTGCACTGAATGATCACTTGGTTTGAAAACTCGGTTGTTACAAATGAGGTTTTTAATTGATGAATTGTGTTTAGTTGCATTCTACGTCAAAAGAGCTTTCCAACGATATAAGGTGCGAGTCCTAAGTGTTAGCGGTTTGTGTTTTATGCACAAAAAGGTTTTGGATTGAGACTTGAACATTTGGGACTGGCCAGGCACCAGCACCCGGCCTTTGCCGCGGCGCGGCCCTTTCCTGTCGCGGCGCGACATATAAGGGGGCCAGGTTCTGACCTCCTTGTCCCAAATGTGAAAAATGTTTGGCACGTTCTAGACCTCTAATTCACATGCAATTTGTTCTAACATGCTTATATATGAATAATTAGCATAGAAAATTTGTTCGGGACCCGACCCGAACATGTTGACTTTTTCGTTGACTTTGACCGACCAAAGTTTGACTTTTTGTCAAACTTAACCAATTGATTATGCAATCTTTCTAACTTGTTTCTATACATGTATCTTACATGAAACTTGACTATTTGCTTCACATGCTTCATAATCGAGTCGTATTGAGCCATAGGACTAATTGAACAACTTAGACCCTTCGTGACTATCGTTATTGATACAACCTATTTGTTTAGGTCGAGACTAGCGTTGTCCTTTGCGCACATTACTTGTTGAAGTACTTATTTACTCTTGCAATCAAAGGTGAGATCACAGTCCCACTTTTACTCTTTTATACTTATATTTGGGATGAGAAAACATAAACGTTTCATTTTACAAAGTGAACACAAGTACGAAAACAAACATTCTACGTACGAGTTAGAACAAAAAGCCTCAATTCAATTATCATTAGTTACACTTGCAGGGTGTAAGCGAGAACTTATGTTGTGTGGCCATACGGGTTTGACAAACCCTCATTCGGACGGTTCGCTATCGTTAATCGGATGAAATATATTTTCGGGGATAAGTGTATGTTCTGACACTATATTAATGGGGTTTCGTGATAGTTAAGCCTTGATAATTGAGTGCTCGTGATATCAACTTTTAGAATGGTTTATTATTATTTCAACGTGACAACACTTGTGGTTCAACTTACTTACTCACTTACTTACTTACTAAACCTATGATTTCACCAACGTTTTCGTTGACAGATTCTCTATGTTTTTCTCAGGTCCTTGAACTTAGGTGATACATGCTTCCGCTCATACTTTTGATACTTGCATTGGATGTCGAGTATACTTGCATACGTGGAGCGTCTTTTTGGCTACTTTAAACTATGTCGCACGTGTTTCATATGAACTATAACTTTTGATATGTACTTGTCTTGGGAATTACTTTTGTAAACATTGAAACATCCTTTTATGAAATGAATGCGACATATTTTCGGTCAAACTTTGTTATAAATGCTTATGACCCTGTAATGGGACCATACGTAGACGACGCCGTCACTTGACCATTTGTCGGGGTCGCTACAAGTGGTATCAGAGCTTTGGTTGTAGGGATTTAGAGTTCATTGGTGTCAACCCCGAGTCATAGGGTACATTAGTGAATCTAGACTACAACCGGCATATAGACTGAAGTAGGAATTACTTGATTATTTGTGCATTATACTCGAACTCTTTTATCATATCTAACTCGTATTCGATCTTGATCTTACGTTGATAAATTTTGTTGACGCGCCACCTTGACTTTATGAAGTAATGTTAAATGCACATGTGAATCAGGGTAATATAATTTCCGGGATTATATTACGGTGATTCACATGAACGTTTCGACATTATGACATAAAGAATTTAAGGCGAGTCAAGGAAAAATTTTCTCTCTATCCTTTTTCCGTATCACGGTTAGTATTGTTGAAAATACTAATCAACGATATTCTTGTGTCATGAAGGAACAATGGCTCACCAAGGTCAACACAATACTCCTCCCGAAACTCTAAAACAAGCTCTTCAACAAATGATAGCCACCGCCGTGGGTGAGGCCGTGGCCGATCACTTTTCCAACAACAATAACCAAGGAGCCGGTAACTCTAGCGAAGGGTGCTCCTACAAAAGCTTCATGAAGTACAACCCTCCCACTTTCGATGGAACCGGGGGACCAGTTGCTCTCACCCGATGGTTTGATCAAACGGAATCCGTTTTTAGCATAAGCGGTTGTCGAGACCGAGATAAGGTCAAATTCTCCACCCTCACTTTCACCGGTGTTGCTCTCTCATGGTGGAACACGTATGTACGATCGGTGGGTATCGATGAAGCCCACACACTCCCTTGGACCGAATTAAGAGAAAGAATGATCACCGAATATTTCCCGCGCGATGAGACTCGAAGGCTCGAACAGGGACTAAGAAATTTAAAAACGGTCGGGAATGACCTCGAAGCTTATAATCAACGGTTTGCCGAACTAGCCTTAGGTTGTCCGAATCTCATGACTCCCGAGTCCCTAAGAGTTGAACTTTACATGGATGGCCTCCCTAATGTCATAACCCGTCCTTAACCATAAGAACGTGTTAGATAACGTATGATTTCATTGCGAGGTATTGACCTCTATATGCGACATTTTTAAAAAGGAAAACTGCATATATTATACATTACAAACCAAACCATTATTTTTGTTACAAGCTTTAGACAATAAAAAGGTGATTATCGTTTAGCGATAATCTTCGACTTACAAACTTTACAAATGATAATAACAACACGGTTTCTAGCATATTTTACAGTACAACATCTCGGATATGCAGTTTTATTTTTGACACAAACATGCGTACGCAAGATCCTGGTTAGATCCAACATGATGCAGCGGAAGCTTTAGTAATCTCCTGAGAATAGACATGTTTTAAAAGGTCAACATAAAGTTGGTGAGATATAGGTTTAGTGCGCAGCAATATATATATATAGACCACAAGATTTCGTATATAAACATTTCAATAAAAATATTCTAAGTGGTTGAGCACTTGGTAACCATACTTAACATTTTCACGTCGCATATTCCCTTTAATATGAAATCTTACTACACCGTACCAAGTGTAGTCACAAAACGAAGTACTGTGCAACCGTTGAATACTGGTCGTCCAGTCCGGTTTGGGTTGTCAGGCCCGATAGATCTATCAACAGGATTCGCGTTTACAATACCGCTGTAAATATTAGTTACCAAGCTACAGGGAAGTATGCCAGTGGTACAACTCAACGTAGAATATATTTTTCAGTTACTTGTGTCCATAGCGTAAAACATAAAATACATGTATTCTCATCCCGAAATATTTAGAGTTTAAAAGTGGGACTATATACTCACTCTTGTCTTGATGATATATATATTTTGACTCGGTCTTCCGGTTGATATCACGAACCTATCCATATATAATATATCAATATGTTTTCATTTTAAAACAAACGTTATATATATATATACTTGTTATACTTTTAATATTTTGAATATTTCCTTAGTCCGTAGTTAGCATTCCGATGTTAGTAATTCAATTTTTAATGGTTCATTTTTAGATGTTTAATATACCCGCAATAAACAAAACCCCCAACGAAATAAATAAAACCCCATCGTATATGTATTGGTCGAGATTAATCTTGACCCATGGTACCGGTGTTGTCAAATGACGTGTTGCGTACATAAAGTACCGGTGTTGTCAAATGACGTGTTGCGTACAATCATGGGATCTTATGATTAATCTTCTCGTGTTGTTTACGGGTGATCCTGAACCATATAAAATTGAATTATAAGTACATATATATAAAATATCATGTTATCTTAGAAATATGTGATTTATATCATTTTTTCCAATTGATCCCGTAGTTGAAATGATCTAGGATAACCAATTTTGTTTCGGTCATAGTTTCTTCGTTACAAATCCGTTTTCGTTGATTCAAATTGCCATCTTCTTGGATCGAGTTCTTCTTTAAGACTATGAACTGTAAATACCTTGGTTTGTATTCAAAATCATACGGCATAAGTGAAACATTAGTGAAACATATGAAGTTAAACATTTTTTTGTTACAACAAAATCATTTAATGACCATTTTTCTAAAAATACTTATACTTTGAAAAACCAAGTTTTACCTTGTTAAATTAGTATATACATAAGTTATATTACAGGTCTTGAAGTATTTTAAAAGTTAAGTTAGAAGGATCTATTTAGTTTGCAAACAAGTTTGAAAACATTCAAACTATGTTCTTGTTGTTAAACTTTTGTACCACAAAATAAAATAGCTATATATATATGAATCGAATAAGGTTATGAACATAGATTCTACCTCAAGTTCCTTGGATAAGTTTGCTGTAAAAGAGGAGTAAGAAGCTAGAATCAAAAGGGTGATGGAAGTGGATGAAAGATTGGAAGTAAGTTGGTGTTCTTGGAAGGTTTTCTTGAAGTGTTTTTGTATGGTTTTCTTATGGTGTTTTAGTATGGTTTTTGAAGCTAGATCTTTATGGAACTTTGCTGGATTGTTATGGAGTTTAGAGAGTAAGAAAGAGTGTGTGTTTTTAGTTAAGAGATTGAAGTAAAAATGAATCAAAAATGATGATACATATATACTCCTAAAAATGTGATCTTTAAGGATAACATGACAAAATTCTAGTTTGTATTTTTGTAATTAGTCTTGCAATGATTCAAAAGTAATTACCTAGCTCTAAGGGCATGAATAATGGCTGGTTAGGTGGTGATTTTGATGTGTATTTACTATTAGTAAATACGTATAGGAGCTAGGTATGATACGAGTACAAATACTCTAAATATACGTATAGAAATTTTGTGAAAAATGGAATGAGGATTCAAATATAGCTATCTTTTGTGAATACACTTATATGATTTTATGTATTTAAGTTCTTAAAAGTGATTAAATACATTACTTATACAATATATGTATAAACATTATAGTCTTAAGTATTTAAGTCAAATAACGTTACGTATTGTTATCGTTTTGAAAACTTAAGTTAGTAGTTTCAAAATACACATATAACTTGTTGTTATTAATACAAAATGAGATATTAAAACATTCATTAATCATGTTAAATATGTATATATACATATATATACACAAACGTATAATTATCATATATTGTATAGTTCGTGATATCATCGGTCAAACTAGACGGTCAAACGTTGTGTAAAACTCTTTTCGGAAATATAAGTCTCGACAATTTGGATTGCTTATCATGTTGGTAAGGTTTAATTTATGTAAATATTAATCTTATAAGTATAGAATGATCGAAAAAGTGCGGGTCGTTACATTACCTCCCCGTTAAATAAATTTCGTCCCGAAATTTTAAAATTGTACCTATTTTGCGTCATCGAGAAACAAGTGTGGATACTTTTGCCTCATCTGATCCTCTCGTTCCCAAGTAAACTCGGGACCTCTTCTAGCATTCCAACGAACCTTAACAATCGGTATATTACTCTGTTTGAGCTGTTTAACTTCACGGTCCATGATTTCGATTGGTTCTTCGACGAATTGTAGTTTCTCGTCGACATGAATTTCTTCAAGAGGAATGGTGAGGTCTTCCTTTGCAAGACACTTCTTAAGGTTTGAGACGTGAAAGGTATTATGTACTCCGGCGAGTTGTTGCGGTAACTCGAGTCGATAAGCTACCGGTCCAATGCGTTCGATGATCTTGAACGGGCCTACGTACCTTGGGTTCAGTTTACCCCTTTTGCCGAAACGTATTACACCTTTCCAAGGTGACACCTTTAGCATAACCATGTCCCCGACCTGAAACTCTAATGGTTTCCTTCGGATATCGGCGTAGCTCTTTTGGCGACTGCGGGCTGTTTTTAATCTCTCCTTGATTTGCACTATCTTCTCAGTCGTTTCATGTATGATCTCGGGACCAGTTAAATGTCGATCTCCTACTTCATTCCAACAGATAGGAGATCTACACTTCCTTCCGTACAATGCTTCGAATGGCGCAGCTCCAATGCTCGCATGATAACTATTATTATACGAGAATTCTGCTAACGGTAGGTATTTATCCCATCCGTTTCCAAAATCGATCACACATGCCCTGAGCATGTCTTCGAGAGTCTGAATCGTTCTCTCACTCTGTCCATCGGTTTGTGGATGATATGCGGTACTCATATCCAACCGAGTTCCTAATGCCTCCTGTAGTGATTGCCAGAATTTTGAGGTAAATCTACTATCACGATCGGATATAATGGAAATAGGTATTCCATGCCTTGAAACAACTTCCTTTATATACAATCGTAATAGTTTCTCCATTCTATCCGTTTCCTTTATAGGCAAGAAATGTGCAGACTTGGTGAGACGATCAACAATCACCCAAATGGTGTCGTATCCCCAGGCAGTCTTTGGTAACTTCGTGATGAAATCCATGGTAATACCATCCCATTTCCATTCTGGGATTTCTGGTTGTTGAAGTAACCCTGACGGCTTCTGGTGTTCTGCTTTAACTTTGGAACAAGTCAAACACTCCCCAACATATGTTGCAACGTCGGTCTTTAAGTTAGGCCACCAATAACGTGTCTTAAGATCTTGATACATCTTTCCAACTCCAGGATGTATCGAGTATCTTGTCTTATGTGCCTCGTTCAATATCAACTTCCTTAATCCACCCAACTTCGGTACCCAAATACGATTTGCAAAATATCGAATTCCATCTTCCCGCATAACGAGTTGCTTCTCATACTTCTTCATTATTTCATTTCCTATATTTTCTTTAGTAAGTGCTTCTCGTTGAACTTCTTTGATTTGTGAGTTGAGATTCATGCGAATTTTTATGTTCATCGCTCGTACTCGAATTGGTTCTCGTTCCTTTCTGCTTAGTGCGTCAGCCACCACATTCGCTTTCCCGGGATGATAACGAATTTCACAATCATAGTCGTTTATTAACTCGACCCACCTACGTTGCCTCATGTTCAATTGTTTCTGATCAAAAATATGTTGAAGGCTTTTATGATCAGTAAACACAGTGAATTTAACCCCATACAAGTAGTGTCTCCACATCTTCAATGCAAACACGACTGCTCCCAATTCTAGATCATGCGTCGTATAATTTCGCTCGTGAATCTTCAATTGTCGGGATGCAAATGCAATCACTTTCTTCCGTTGCATAAGAACACAACCAAAACCTTGTCGCGAAGCGTCACAATATATTTCAAAATCATCGTTCCCTTCTGGTAACGATAAAATAGGCGCCGTAGTTAACTTCTTCTTCAGTATTTGAAATGCGTTCTCCTGCTCCGAGGTCCATTCGTATTTCTTCCCTTTTTGCGTTAACGCTGTCAACGGCTTAGCTATTCGAGAAAAATCTTGAATAAACCTTCTATAATAACCGGCTAAACCCAAAAATTGGCGTATCTGCATTGGTGTCTTAGGAGTCTCCCATTTTTCAATGGCTTCAATTTTTGCTGGATCAACCTGAATTCCTTCGCTATTAACAACGTGGCCAAGAAATTGTACTTCTTTCAACCAGAAAGCACACTTAGAAAATTTAGCATAAAGTTGTTCTTTTCTCAACAACTCCAGTATCAACCTTAAATGCTCTTCATGCTCTTGCTCACTCTTGGAATAGATAAGAATATCATCAATGAAAACGATAACAAACTTATCTAAATACGGACCACAAACTCGATTCATGAGGTCCATGAATACAGCTGGCGCATTTGTCAATCCAAACGGCATGACCAAAAATTCGTAATGACCATAACGTGTCCGAAAAGCAGTTTTCGGAATATCCTCTTCTTTGACGCGTAGTTGATGATAGCCCGATCTTAAGTCGATTTTTGAATAAACACATGATCCTTGCAATTGATCAAATAAGTCATCAATTCTCGGTAGTGGATACCGATTCTTGATAGTTAACTTATTTAATTCACGATAGTCTATACACATCCTAAAAGATCCATCTTTCTTCTTAACAAACAAAATTGGAGCTCCCCAAGGTGAAGTACTCGGTCGTATGAATCCACGGTCCAGTAATTCTTTTAACTGACTTTGAAGTTCTTTTAACTCGGACGGTGCAAGTCTATATGGAGCACGGGCCACTGGTGCAGCTCCTGGTACTAAATCTATTTGAAATTCTACCGATCTAAATGGAGGTAATCCCGGCAATTCTTCCGGAAAAACTTCGGGAAAATCTCTTGCCACAGGCACGTCATTGATGCACTTCTCTTCCTTTTCGACTTTATTAACATGTGCTAAAATAGCGTAACATCCCTTTTCTAAACACTTCTTGGCTTTCAAACAGCTAATGAGTTTTAGCTTTGAATTACCCTTCTCTCCATAAATCATCACCGGTATTTTATCCTTACCAGGAATACGAATTGCCTTCTTAGCACAAACAACTTCCGCTCCTATTTTGGACATCCAGTCCATGCCGACTATTACATTAAAACCTCCCAATTCTACGGGTATTAAGTCGATTTTAAATGTTTCTCCGGCTAAATTTATTTCACAATCACGACAAATTTTATCGGCTTCAATTAGTTTACCATTAGCTAACTCAATCAAGTACTTAGCATCTAAAGGTAATGATGAACAATTCAATTTAGTGTAAAAATTTATACACACGTAGCTTCTATCGGCGCCAGTATCAAATAAAATAGATGCTGATAAGTTATTAATGGTAAACGTACCCGTAACAAGCTCCGGGTCTTCTCGTGCCTCTCTAGCATTAATAACAAACGCTCTTCCACGTGCAGGTCCGCCATTCTGATTCGGGCACTGACTCTTATAGTGACCTTGTTTTCCACAACCAAAACAAGTAATGGTAGCCAAAGCAGTTCTATTTGCGTTGGTGGCAGGAGTCTTGTTGCCATTTGTAACGAGAGCCTTACAATCTTCCGCAAGATGACCTTGTCGATTACACTTGGTGCATAACACACTACAGTAACCAAAGTGATGTTTGTGGCAATGGTTGCATAAAGGACTTTGTCCTTTATAACCAAAACCTGAACCACTACTCGCACCTTTTGTGGTTTCTTGTTTCTTATAAGGTTGTTGTTGGTTACCTCGATCATAACTTCCATTCCACTTTTTCTTGTTTCCCAATACCTTCACCTCAGTATTGAATGCTTTCTTGTCCAAAATGACCTGATCCATTAGCTCGTTCGCCATGGTTATAGCTTCATGAATTGTCTTAGGTTTCGATGCTGTAACATTTGCCTTGACCTTTTTGGGCAAACCAGCTTTGTACATTTCAATCTTCCGTTCTTCGGTTGGAACCAATTCAGGACATAGCAAAACTAATTCCATGAATCGCTGGTTGTAGTTGGTGATTTCAGTACCAACCACCTTCAAACTTCGTAACTCATCTTCTAACTTAATAACCTCATTCCTTGGACAATACTCGGTGATTATCATTGCTTTGAATTCTTCCCACGGAGTATCATAGGCTACATCTCCTCCTACAGCCTTCACATAATTTTTCCACCACGTGAGTGCACTATCTTGTAAAGTGCACGATGCGTATTTGGTCATGTCCTTTTCAACACAACCACTGATTTTGAACACAGTCTCCATCTTTTCTATCCATCGGGTTAAACCGATCGGTCCTTCCGTTCCACTGAATGATGATGGCTTGCAAGCTTGGAACGTCTTGTAGGAGCATCCTACACGAGGATTTGGATTAACTGCAGCAGCTCTTGCAGCCTCAACCCATAACATTCTGTCGTTCACTCGCTGGTTGATGAGTTCCTCGAGTTCTTGTTCCGTCATTCGATTCAATCGCGCCATTTCCTAATGAAAGAAAATAATTATTCACATGGATTATTATAGATGTAGTGTGTATTTATAGTACATTATAGCTTATTAATAATATGAACTAGGTATTATTATAAAAGCCTTTTCTTCTTATTAGCGTTTTATAATTATATCTTGGGTAGTACCTACCCGTTAATGTTCATACTTAATAGCTTAGTACAGAATCAATTACTACAATCTAAATAATACTTAACCATGGAAAATTATTGCATTTCATACTTCAATATTTTACACATGCTTATCTTACATCGAACATTAAGCAAACCACACTATTAATATTATACAAAACATTATTCGGTTCCATGGTTTGACACAGCAGCGCATCGTTTGATCTATTTTCTAGGACGTTTAGACACAAAGATTTGCTTAACGCTTATCCTAACTGTCTGCCTATATTTTGGCTGTGGGACTGAAGAACTGGATGCCGGGACAGAACGAATAGGAATAGCGGGGATAGGGGTGGTAGTGTTGAGTTGAATTGGTGCCACATCATTCTCATTAAACTCGGGATTTGGATTTTCTAATTCATTAGCCTTTCGTTTCTTTCCTAGTTCGAACTCGTCTTTTGTAATTTCCTGTATTTCTTCCTCGGGTTCACTTTCCTCCTCGGGTTCACTTTCCTCCTCGGGTTCACTTTCCTCCTCGGGTTCACTTTCCTCCTCGGGTTCACTTTCCTCCTCGGGTTCACTTTCCTCCTCGGGTTCACTTTCCGAGTTCTCTATAGTCGGTTCATCCGGGATTTGTGAGTCTTCCCCAAGGATATCATTTTCGTCATCGGACAGGTTAATGACTGGAACGCCATCTGAAGATTCTGATTCGGAGTCGTTGATTGTGATAACAATTTTTGAGCTCGACATCTATCACACAACAACTAACCCATTAGTACTTATATAATATTTACATATAAATTTTAACCAACAGTGATAAGCAATGGTTTTTTTTTTTTAAATCAGACCCGGTCAAAGTCCAGACTTTACTAATGTATCCTAACGACTTATCAGTTAGACACACTAATGCAAACCTGGTTCGCTAACACCACCGCTCTGATACCACATGTCATAACCCGTCCTTAACCATAAGAACGTGTTAGATAACGTATGATTTCATTGCGAGGTATTGACCTCTATATGCGACATTTTTAAAAAGGAAAACTGCATATATTATACATTACAAACCAAACCATTATTTTTGTTACAAGCTTTAGACAATAAAAAGGTGATTATCGTTTAGCGATAATCTTCGACTTACAAACTTTACAAATGATAATAACAACACGGTTTCTAGCATATTTTACAGTACAACATCTCGGATATGCAGTTTTATTTTTGACACAAACATGCGTACGCAAGATCCTGGTTAGATCCAACATGATGCAGCGGAAGCTTTAGTAATCTCCTGAGAATAGACATGTTTTAAAAGGTCAACATAAAGTTGGTGAGATATAGGTTTAGTGCGCAGCAATATATATATATAGACCACAAGATTTCGTATATAAACATTTCAATAAAAATATTCTAAGTGGTTGAGCACTTGGTAACCATACTTAACATTTTCACGTCGCATATTCCCTTTAATATGAAATCTTACTACACCGTACCAAGTGTAGTCACAAAACGAAGTACTGTGCAACCGTTGAATACTGGTCGTCCAGTCCGGTTTGGGTTGTCAGGCCCGATAGATCTATCAACAGGATTCGCGTTTACAATACCGCTGTAAATATTAGTTACCAAGCTACAGGGAAGTATGCCAGTGGTACAACTCAACGTAGAATATATTTTTCAGTTACTTGTGTCCATAGCGTAAAACATAAAATACATGTATTCTCATCCCGAAATATTTAGAGTTTAAAAGTGGGACTATATACTCACTCTTGTCTTGATGATATATATATTTTGACTCGGTCTTCCGGTTGATATCACGAACCTATCCATATATAATATATCAATATGTTTTCATTTTAAAACAAACGTTATATATATATATACTTGTTATACTTTTAATATTTTGAATATTTCCTTAGTCCGTAGTTAGCATTCCGATGTTAGTAATTCAATTTTTAATGGTTCATTTTTAGATGTTTAATATACCCGCAATAAACAAAACCCCCAACGAAATAAATAAAACCCCATCGTATATGTATTGGTCGAGATTAATCTTGACCCATGGTACCGGTGTTGTCAAATGACGTGTTGCGTACATAAAGTACCGGTGTTGTCAAATGACGTGTTGCGTACAATCATGGGATCTTATGATTAATCTTCTCGTGTTGTTTACGGGTGATCCTGAACCATATAAAATTGAATTATAAGTACATATATATAAAATATCATGTTATCTTAGAAATATGTGATTTATATCATTTTTTCCAATTGATCCCGTAGTTGAAATGATCTAGGATAACCAATTTTGTTTCGGTCATAGTTTCTTCGTTACAAATCCGTTTTCGTTGATTCAAATTGCCATCTTCTTGGATCGAGTTCTTCTTTAAGACTATGAACTGTAAATACCTTGGTTTGTATTCAAAATCATACGGCATAAGTGAAACATTAGTGAAACATATGAAGTTAAACATTTTTTTGTTACAACAAAATCATTTAATGACCATTTTTCTAAAAATACTTATACTTTGAAAAACCAAGTTTTACCTTGTTAAATTAGTATATACATAAGTTATATTACAGGTCTTGAAGTATTTTAAAAGTTAAGTTAGAAGGATCTATTTAGTTTGCAAACAAGTTTGAAAACATTCAAACTATGTTCTTGTTGTTAAACTTTTGTACCACAAAATAAAATAGCTATATATATATGAATCGAATAAGGTTATGAACATAGATTCTACCTCAAGTTCCTTGGATAAGTTTGCTATAAAAGAGGAGTAAGAAGCTAGAATCAAAAGGGTGATGGAAGTGGATGAAAGATTGGAAGTAAGTTGGTGTTCTTGGAAGGTTTTCTTGAAGTGTTTTTGTATGGTTTTCTTATGGTGTTTTAGTATGGTTTTTGAAGCTAGATCTTTATGGAACTTTGCTGGATTGTTATGGAGTTTAGAGAGTAAGAAAGAGTGTGTGTTTTTAGTTAAGAGATTGAAGTAAAAATGAATCAAAAATGATGATACATATATACTCCTAAAAATGTGATCTTTAAGGATAACATGACAAAATTCTAGTTTGTATTTTTGTAATTAGTCTTGCAATGATTCAAAAGTAATTACCTAGCTCTAAGGGCATGAATAATGGCTGGTTAGGTGGTGATTTTGATGTGTATTTACTATTAGTAAATACGTATAGGAGCTAGGTATGATATGAGTACAAATACTCTAAATATACGTATAGAAATTTTGTGAAAAATGGAATGAGGATTCAAATATAGCTATCTTTTGTGAATACACTTATATGATTTTATGTATTTAAGTTCTTAAAAGTGATTAAATACATTACTTATACAATATATGTATAAACATTATAGTCTTAAGTATTTAAGTCAAATAACGTTACGTATTGTTATCGTTTTGAAAACTTAAGTTAGTAGTTTCAAAATACACATATAACTTGTTGTTATTAATACAAAATGAGATATTAAAACATTCATTAATCATGTTAAATATGTATATATACATATATATACACAAACGTATAATTATCATATATTGTATAGTTCGTGATATCATCGGTCAAACTAGACGGTCAAACGTTGTGTAAAACTCTTTTCGGAAATATAAGTCTCGACAATTTGGATTGCTTATCATGTTGGTAAGGTTTAATTTATGTAAATATTAATCTTATAAGTATAGAATGATCGAAAAAGTGCGGGTCGTTACACCTAAGAGCATTCAACACGGGATAATGACATCCAAACCCACTAACCTACAAGAGGCTTTAATGATGGCCCGCCAATCTATAAAAACGGTGAATGAAATTGAAGCGCCGACACCAACGGCTGAGGACCAACTGGGTAACAACAAAAGAAAATGGGAAGCCTCTCAATCAAGCAACCATAACAATAACAACCTCACCAAAGAGCCTTTTTCCCCCGGCGGCAAGAAGGGGTATGCCGGAAAACTACCTTTTTGTAACAAATGCCACAATCATCACGTTAGTGAATGTGGTAAGCTAATTTGCCGTCGATGCCAAGGAAGGGGTCATATGGCCAAACATTGTGGAAGTACCGCCCCCGTAACTCAAAAGGAGCCCAATGTACCGAAAACGGGTGTTTGTTATAAGTGTGGCCAACCGGGTCATTTTAGAAATGCTTGTCCAAAGAATAAAGCTAAAACCAACGCACGCCGTTGAACCTTCAACATTTACACCTAGGATGCCCGAGATGACAACTAGTCACGGGTACGTTTCTTCTCAAAATTCTCAGGTTTCATGTTTATTCGATTAGGATATCGATAAATGATTTGTATCCAAGGCTTTGGAGCCTACTATTTGCACTCCACCATTTTCCCTAGGTATTACTTACGCCATTTAAGTGACCAACGAAATTTTTTTTTTTTTTGTGTATCGATAAATTTTATCGGAGGATATACGTTAAACTTATTGGGTGGATAATTTGAATTGTGACTTGACACCTATAGAACTAAGGAGCTCAAAACCTATTCGTTAAGGAGAAATGTTTCCCTACAATTATGTATAGATCATTGGAACTAAGTAACTTTCGGTTGAAAACCGATACCCTCTTCCTCGTATCCATGACCTCATGATTATTTACATAAATCTCGCGTATATTCCAAACCAACCTCTGTTCCGATTATCATCAATTGAGGGATCAGGGAGAAGATGTCTCCTAACCCGCTTTTAAAACTCGCTATAATAGTTGTAAATTTCTTTTAGTACCGTTCGATTATCTAGGCCTCCGCCCGTATTCATAGGCCTCCTGAACCGCGTTTGTAAACTTATCTAGACAAAAATCGTTACCATACTTATAATTGATGTTCTAAACCTATTCAAGTAAATAAGAAAATGAACAACGTCTCCGTCTTACGCTCGAACTCTTGAGAAAAGAGCAACTCTATACCGAATTCTCCAAGTGAGAATTTTGGATAAACGAAGTCAAATTTCTAGACCAGGTTGATAGTGGTCAAGGCATTACAACACATCTTGCAATTGGAACCACGCGTAATCGGGAAACCCTCACGACTCTGACTTGTACTCGTAAAATCTTAGATCTCGCCGATTATTATCGCAGATTCATTTTCGACTTTTTCTCGTGTTACTCGTCCTTTTACCCCGTTAACTCCCCCAGGAAAGGACTAAACCTCTCCGTGTCCGAACTTTTAACGCGATTATTCACACCAACCTTAATAGCTAAATTCATGTAACACAATGAAATTCAAATATGGAAATATTTCTACTTGAACGCCCGAAGGGCATACTCTCTCGACTCGAAATCAAGGAAACTGAAATTCGTTATTTTTGCACGAACGATTGGAATACTTAATTATGGATCCGATCAATCTTCTCATCACCACGTACCACGTTACATAACACTGTTATTTCACTATGACCGTCTGATATTACTGGGACCCAAGATAACACATAATCCAAGGATACTTCCTTTCTCTTTGACTTATCGTCCTCATGCTCCTGATACGGACAACTACTACTCGACCCCGAACCATACAACTACGTGTTCTATCTCGTTTTCCCACCAGGTCTCAACATTTGACCACTAGATGCGCAATATGGCTACCTCAGGATGTGAGCTCATCCTATTCTAAGTTCTCATTCCACTCCTGTCCTTTCGCTTGTACTTTTGTATAAGGAAACCTTTTATATACTTTCTCAATGGAGAGAGAGACTCATCATATATTACTAGTATTCACCACGAGGGTGAATAGCCCTGGAAAACGTTCTCGGTAGCCGATAAGGAACTTGTTCCAATGAACGCTTTCAAACCTTAACTAGCTTGTTCAAACATATCTTAATTCTATTCCAACACGGTGTACCATTGTCGATTATCTCGGATCACAATACTCGTTTCACTTCTAGTGTTACAAGAAGCCTTAGAGACACGTTTAAACATGAGTACCACGTATCATCCACAACCAACGGACCAAACAAACGTACAATTCAAACCTTGGAGGACATGTTACGAGCTTGCGTGGTTGATTTTGGAAAAGCTTGGGACAAGCACTTACCTCTCGCCGAGTTCTCTTACAACAATAGTTATCAAGCGAGTATTAAAACTGCACCTTTTGAAGCACTATACGGCCGAAAATGTCGTTCACCTCTTTGTTGGGCCGAGGTAGGCGACGTGCAAATCACCGGACCCGAACTCATTCACGAAACCACCGAGAAGATCGTACAAATCCGAGATAGGCTCCGGACGGCCCGGAGTCGTCAAAAGTGCTACACCGACAAAAGACGCAACAACCTCGAATTTCAAGTCGGTGACCGAGTAATGTTAAAAGTTGCACCTTGGAAAGGTGTAATCCGTTTTGGGAAACGCGGGAAGCTAAATCCGCGGTATATTGGTCCTTTCGAAATCTTGGAGCGTATTGGAAACGTTGCTTATTGTTTAGATCTTCCGCCTCAATTGAACTCCGTTCATCCTACCTTCCATGTATCTAACTTGAAAAAGTGTCTTGCCGAACCCGATATCGTCATCCCTCTCGAGGAACTTACTATTGATGACAAGCTTCATTTTGTGGAGGAACCGGTTGAAATTGTGGACACCTCCGTCAAGACATTGAAACAAAGCCGAATCCCGATTGTTAAAGTCCGTTGGAACGCCAAAAGAGGACCCGAGTTTACTTGGGAAAGGCAAGATCAAATGCAAAAGAAATACCCTCATTTATTCCCAATTCCGGAAACGCAGGAATCCGAGGAAGGAACAACGACTACTACGCCTACTTAAATTTCGGGACGAAATTTCTTTTAAGGAGTAGGTAATGTAACATCCCGCCTTTTTCCGTCTACTTTTCCGTTTAACTATATTAAACTCTGTTATATGTTTATAACATCTCCCGTTAATACGAGTTTCAAATTATCTCGTTCAGGTAATTTAACGCACCCGACTACAACTTGAGGGACTTGTTTTGCCAAAACCCCAAGATGGTGACTAGCACTTGACTAGTCAACCATCTTCCACCTCCATTTTTCATTTTCTTTTCTCTTTTCATTCTCTACTTTCATATTTTCTTTAAATTCATCAAAAAGCAAATCATCATCCATACTAAATCGATCAAGCTTCGAGCCAAACAAATTACATATTTGAACTCCTCGTGATCTCCTCTTCGATTCCATACCAATCTCATTGCATTTGGGTAACTTTCTAAAATCACTAATTTTTGTGTTCTTGAGATTTTTTGAGTTACAAGGTTGTTAATTAGTGTCTATGGCTCTAGTCTAACAAGATTATGTGTTTGAATTGCTTGATTTGTTGTTTGGAAGTAACTTGCATGAACTAGCAAAATGGGTGTGTTTAATCTTGAGTTTTAGATGATTAAATGTTGTTAAATGTTATAAATGCATGTATTAAATGTGTTCCTAGTGTTACTAGCTTCATTTTGATGTATAGGTTGCATGAGAAAACTCTAAGAACTTGTTTAGTGATTTTTGGTGGAATTGAGCTAGGGTTTAATGAACTTGAAATGATTATTTGATGCATTGATTGCCATGATTTGTTGTTAGTAAGTTGTTAGTTGTATTGTATGCTCAATTGCCTACAAAATGGCATGTCATATTTATGCATTGAATGCCTAAATCATTAAATGTGCATTGGTAAGTTTGAAGCATTAATGTGTGCACTGAATGATCACTTGGTTTGAAAACTCGGTTGTTACAAATGAGGTTTTTAATTGATGAATTGTGTTTAGTTGCATTCTACGTCAAAAGAGCTTTCCAACGATATAAGGTGCGAGTCCTAAGTGTTAGCGGTTTGTGTTTTATGCACAAAAAGGTTTTGGATTGAGACTTGAACATTTGGGACTGGCCAGGCACCAGCACCCGGCCTTTGCCGCGGCGCGGCCCTTTCCTGTCGCGGCGCGACATATAAGGGGGCCAGGTTCTGACCTCCTTGTCCCAAATGTGAAAAATGTTTGGCACGTTCTAGACCTCCAATTCACATGCAATTTGTTCTAACATGCTTATATATGAATAATTAGCATAGAAAATTTGTTCGGGACCCGACCCGAACATGTTGACTTTTCGTTGACTTTGACCGACCAAAGTTTGACTTTTTGTCAAACTTAACCAATTGATTATGCAATCTTTCTAACTTGTTTCTATACATGTATCTTGCATGAAACTTGACTATTTGCTTCACATGCTTCATAATCGAGTCGTATTGAGCCATAGGACTAATTGAACAACTTTGACCCTTCGTGACTATCGTTATTGATACAACCTATTTGTTTAGGTCGAGACTAGCGTTGTCCTTTGCGCACATTACTTGTTGAAGTACTTATTTACTCTTGCAATCAAAGGTGAGATCATAGTCCCACTTTTACTCTTTTATACTTATATTTGGGATGAGAAAACATAAACGTTTCATTTTACAAAGTGAACACAAGTACGAAAACAAACATTCTACGTACGAGTTAGAACAAAAAGCCTCAATTCAATTATCATTAGTTACACTTGCAGGGTGTAAGCGAGAACTTATGTTGTGTGGCCATACGGGTTTGACAAACCCTCATTCGGACGGTTCGCTACCGTTAATCGGATGAAATATATTTTCGGGGATAAGTGTATGTTCTGACACTATATTAATGGGGTTTCGTGATAGTTAAGCCTTGATAATTGAGTGCTCTTGATATCAACTTTTAGAATGGTTTATTATTATTTCAGCGTGACAACACTTGTGGTTCAACTTACTTACTCACTTACTTACTTACTAAACCTATGATTTCACCAACGTTTTCGTTGACAGATTCTCTATGTTTTTCTCAGGTCCTTGAACTTAGGTGATACATGCTTCCGCTCATACTTTTGATACTTGCATTGGATGTCGAGTATACTTGCATACGTGGAGCGTCTTTTTGGCTACTTTAAACTATGTCGCACGTGTTTCATATGAACTATAACTTTTGATATGTACTTGTCTTGGGAATTACTTTTGTAAACATTGAAACATCCTTTTATGAAATGAATGCGACATATTTTCGGTCAAACTTTGTTATAAATGCTTATGACCCTGTAATGGGACCATACGTAGACGACGCCGTCACTTGACGATTTGTCGGGGTCGCTACAAGTTTTTTGGTAAAAAGTGTGTATGGATCAATAACTGGTGTGTGAGTATCACCTCCCTAACTTTTAAACCGTACGTCCGTTTTTGACGCACCAAAAATATAAATTCGTCAGAACAATGATCCCGACATGTTGGACCAGTCAATACAACTCAGAAACCAGGCACGATTCCCTAGAACATCAGCTGATCAGATTTATATACGAGTATATTTTAATTATGTAATTTTCTTGTTTAACGCGAAGATTTTGATCCGTTCATTCGTTTAACGCGAATCCTACATGAAAATTGTACTACTATTGAGAGGAATTCAAAACATAGGGTTATATATTATCAAGCAAGCTGCATGTTTTGTAAGCAACCCGATCTTTCGGATCTTTTAATTTAATTTATGTGTGTCGAAAAATAACTAGTTTAATGAACAAGCTAGAATTATGAGTTATAAAAGATCTTTAACTAAACTTTGACTTTCATTAAGGGAAAGTCAAGAATGTTGGATGTTGTCAAAGCAGAAGTAATTATGTGTTGGTTTCCTATCAAAGTGTCATAATGATATCGTAACGCAATACAACTTAAACTCATTCTCATATTATTAACATTAATTAATTATTGTTATTGTTATAGTTTTAGCTTTCATTACTTAATAAAAGCTCCTAACAATTAATGAATACATAATTATTAATAAGTATAATTTTGGTACCACTGATCTATAAACAGGTATATTTCCTCCTTGATTTCTTATCTAACCACAAGGTTTTCCATCTTAATTTGCCGATTATATTTTGGGCAATTTCTCTTTTTTTTTTTTTTTTTTCCTTTCCATTTTCCTTTTATTTATAATAAAAATAACTTTTCTCTCTTGTTTCAATATGAATGAAGAAGAAAGATGCAACACAACACTTGGTCTTGGGATTGGATTAGGGATGAAATGTGAGAAGCAATCAGCAAAAGAAAACAAGAAAGGGTTTTGGTTGAATCTCTCATTGCCACTTTATCCGAAAACTGAAAAAAGTGATTATGATCATAAGATTAATGATGATCAAAAGGCTGATCATGATCATATTAGTTCTAAAACCATGGATGATCAAGAAGAAGATAGAAGTTTAAAACGAAACGTTAACAATGCAAATATTGGTGATAACAACGGCGATGGATCGAGAAAAAAGCTAAAGCTCACGACGGAGCAAACCACTTTACTTGAAGATAGCTTTAAAACCCATAGCACCCTTAATACGGTAAATAAATATCATTATTTTTGGTATGACAAGCATACAAGAATTAATTTGACCCTTTGGTCCATGTATATAGACATATGTTTAAAGAATATAGTGATAGTGATGTTTAAAGAATATGACAAACATACAATTATACTTTAACATGAAGTCTATCTATATTGTGGTTGCAGGGTCAGAAACAAGAACTTTCAAGGAAATTGAATCTTCTTCCTCGACAAATCGAAGTCTGGTTCCAAAATAAACGAACAAGGTTCAACTTTCAGTTTTTTTTTTTTTTTTTTTTTTTTTTTTAATGTGTGCATTCGCACACACTCATATTGAAATCGCTTAAACAAAAACATTATCTTATAAAAAGTTGCTTGATTAATTAAACATATCTAATTGACTTATAAGTAGTATATTTTAGGAAAATGGTGAAACCCAATATAGATAGGTGATAATGATAATTGGAGAAAATTTAGAACCAAAACAATTGACCTATGTAATTTCAATCATCATGGACTTATAATCCAATTTATACGACATCTAAGAGATCAATCTTATCATGAATCATGTCTTACTCTAAAAACAATTTAGTACATAATCATATCATACGATAATTACATCGATAAAACCACACTAGTCATGTACCTAAACTAGTATGGTTACGAACTATCCTAAGCAGGACTTGAACCCTCAACCTCAAGGTTGTAAGGGTGACCTCGATACCGCTAAGTCATTGCCTCTTTCGTTTTAGAACTAATATAATCTTGATTAGCTACAATAAAATTACCTAATCTCACCGAGATAGAATATGCTAAGTTAAAATTTAGACACTCATGCCTTACCAGAAAGTAAAGAGTCTCATTTAATTTGCCCAATCATATATTAATAATCTCAACTTATCATTGATGCTGATCATATGGTGACAGGACAAAGTTGAAGCAAATCGGACAAGAATGCGAGTTGTTAAAGAAACGTTGTGAAACCCTAAACGAAGAAAATAGTAGACTAAAGAATGAACTTCAAGAGGTTCGTTGTCGTTCATTAAAAATTGAACATCAGCAACAATCGATTAGTTCCAAAACGATTGCTACCTATCTACGTTCAGTACCCCCACAACGGAAGCAATGCATTAAAAATGAACTTCATGAATGGCGGGAACATGGTCCAAACGAATGATGATCGTTAGTAATAATTAAAAAGAATGCTAGCTAGTGATGATAAATTGTTGTAGGATGAAAATAAAACGTCTTTGATTGTTTTTAATAACTAGGGTTGCTAATTAGGATGTTAGGCAATTGCTTATTAAAAATTTAACTCGTGAATCATGATTATATATAGTTGTCAACCAACGACCCTACAAATAATACTAGGCTAATCAAATATTACTAATAATGATATAATGATAAATAAATCATGAGGTCTGATCCGGTTATGATAATCAGTGTAAACTGAATGTTTGTCCTAGGTACGTTACGTACATGCCATACTATTACCGTTAGCAATATATATTTAGAAAGATATATATTTAGGAAGATGATCTTCACATACTATTTTTTAATTCATATACACCTAATTAACTATTATACCCTTAATTATACTTATACTTAGGATAATAATAGTATAAGTTTAACTCTCCAAGGGTATAATTGTAATTTTATGAGATAAAAGTGTACATGAATCAAAAATTGGTGTGTGCGGATCACCTCTCATATATTTATATCTGCTTAAAGAATTAAAATGAAAGGGACTTGCGGGTATAGTCCAATGGTTCCCCGTTCCCTTGTACTTTGTGTCATGGGATAGGAAGAGGTCATCGGTTCGATCCTTAGAGATGACATGTGATTTCTTTAAACTAATTGAACATCAATTAAGGGTCCTATCTTTTGAACCAAAGTTGTCCAAGTTAAAATTATAATCGTATAAAATCTCTTTGTCATGGTTTTATGTGATCACGGATTCAGGCTAATTATTCTGAGTTAATTGCTACACAGGTATCAAATCGTTGTTGATTTTGTTATTGGTATTTGGTTTATGATTATGCATATTAGGTGTTTAACAAAATGCTCGTGTGAATTGATAATGTCAAATTCACATCGTCAAAAAATTAAGGGTTTAAGAAATTAAATTATAGAGATGGATGATTCATACTTATCGTAACAAAGCAATAAATCACATTAACTTTAACAACAAATTTTAAATTACACAATAAATAAATAAGTATATATGAATTACCTGACTGTGCTACGCCTAATAACCTAATCAAAATCGCTTTGGATTCAGCGATTTAGACTTGCACGAATTTTTAGGATAAAGTTAAAAGCAAACACAATTAATAGAGTAATGATTATGTTTTACAAATTTTGTCACTTATTATTATTTATTATTATTGTAATTTTTTTTTTTAAAAACCAGCAAAATTTTTATTAAGACTATAAAAGGAGATATACATTCAGGATATACAGAACATGAAACTAAAAACAAAACTAGCTGTACAAGCAATAAAACAGGAGGATGCTAAGCTAAACTCGTAAGCACTAGGCTAACAAAAACTCGAGAGGAGGCAGGGTTTTGTGTAAGAAAAAGCTTTCGTCTTCAATTACCAACATAGGGAGGACAACTTGTAGAAACAAGCTGGATTAAAATAGGAGACACAGTGTTGAAAACTCAACGACAAAGTGCTCTACCCTAACCCACTTAGCCCCGAACTACGAAGTGATCGAAGATTAGAGCAAAAAACTTACACCTTAGCCGATACCTGCTTTTACAGTGGGGTTAGCATCGAAAGATTTCGGATTGGTGATCCATTGAAGCCACTCTAGTTTACCCTTTTTCCAGCGGCAATTGATCCACTCGTAGCTTTTTGATTGGATGTCAGAGACGATCTTTGGGCAGATTTGTTTATTATTCCCGAAAACTAAATCATTACGATTTTTCCATATTAAATAGCTCGAGGTCCACACTACCGCTTGCCATATTGCCAAACCAGTGGACGAGTTGAAAGATGGGTTAGAGCATTTTGAAAGGTCATTAAGGCTTGAGATATATAAGTTATTTAGGTTCCACCATTTACGTATTCTATCCCAAATGTCGACAGAGTGTTTACACGAAATAAGGGGGTGATGAAGAGTTTCCAAATCGTTGTCACAAACTGGGCATCTCGTTGAGTGGAGATCAATACCCCGCTTGTCTAATTCGGTACGTACGGGGAGTTTATTTAGTTTTGCACGCCAAATAAATATGCCAATTTTTTGGGGTAACAGGGGGTTGACGAGGGTGGGATCAGGCGAAGGTAAGTTTGAGGCGACAATTTCATTAAGGTGGTTCATGAAAGCACGTGAAGAAAAGTGACCTTGTTTAGTTGCAAATTTTCAATTCCATGTGTCTTGTTTATCAAGAGGGGTCTTGAAGTTCATTAACAGGTTTGTTAGAGCATGATATTCAGTTTCCGAACGCCACTTGGGTTGTGAGATCCAATCCCAATTTAAGGAAACTGTATTCTTGGCCCAATTTAGTCTATCACTCACTAAGGCATCTTTTTTTGATTCCAGTTTGAAGAGTCTCGGGTAAGTATCTTTGAGTCTTTCTTCTCCACACCATTTGTCATTCCAAAAGCTAGTATCCAATCCATTACCTATGACTTTAACAAATTCGTTAGAAATATCACACCCTAATTTCATTAGGGGTTGTTCAATTTTAATGATATTATACCAAGTTCTTCCCGAGAATTTTTTGTTATTATTTTCGGGTAAATTCGATGAGATTCTCAGTCCTCCATTAGGCCCATAAATACTTTTAATCACCCGAGTCCAAAAGGAGTTTTTATTATTGAGAAATTTTCACCACCATTTTATTAAAAGAGAAAAGTTTTTTAATTTTAAAGAGCCAATATTTAAACCTCCATCACCGTAGGGGAGTAGTATTATTATTGTAATTAGTATTCCAAAAACGTTTAGATTTTGTCCATTAAACTCATTTGTCATCGATTATCCGAAAATCTTTTAATTTAATTTGGTTGATTCTTAATTATAAAAAATAGTGCTTTTTAATTCGATAAATCTTACATAATCAATTTTGGGTCCTAACCTCCTTACTTAATCCATCCATTGTCTCAAACTTTCAATATAAATTAAATACGAAGTAGATAACTTATCGGAAAAAAATCATTTTGAAAATATGTATGTCTACAATATTAAGTAGAATGTAAGTAACTAATAAGTAAAAATAAACATAAAAGTTAATACAAACATGTTAAACGTAAAATGTAAATTTTAAAGGTAAAACGTAATGTACTCGTTCATAGGAGAGTTATCTCGTTTACCCAAAAAATTAAAAAATATGTATATGTAAAAAGTAAAAGTTAATAAAAAACGTAATGTAATAAATAAAAGCGTAAACGAAAGAACGTAAAGAAATGTAACAAAAAAATCTAAAAAGTATACGCTTTTGTAAAATCGTAAACTAAAAACGTAAAAAAAAAAGAGTAAACGTAGAAACGTAAAAAATGAGTACGAAAACACTTAAACGTGAACATTTAAAACGTAGACGAAAAAATGTAAACGAAAAACGTAAAAATACTTGAACGTAAAAATTAAAAACATAAGCGAAAAATACTTAAACGTAAAATACGTAACTACTATTATTTAGTGTTACTACATGTAGTGTATTTTATTTATTAATACTATTCAACTTTTTTAATATTCTTAATATTAATTTAATTAATTTATATTATTCACATTGACATTGTAATTATAGAGTTATCATTACCTTAATATATATAATAATTTAATTTAATTAATTCTTTTCATATATTATATTATTATCATAGTGTAATTATTATCTAATTATAACCTATAAATTTATAGGTTTGGTCCAAATAAGTTAAAGATTGGTCCAAATACATAAAGCCATCAATTAATAATGGTGGTATATATTGACCCTATAGGGAGGTTTTACCGGATTCGTTCGCGGATCTCTACCCGGAACACTGCCTGAATGGATGTGTTCCCGGGTACAGTCGATCGGGTTTCCGCCCGAACGTGTGTGTTACGTGTAAATGATGAGGGTCGTTGAAATAAATGATATACTAATGATAAAAAATCGCCTTAAAAAAAGAATTAAATTCGAAGTATTGCTCGTATTATATTTATATAGATGCATATGTATGTATGTGTGCGTAACAGGCTTATTTTTTCAAAAAATCTATAATCGACAATGTTAATCTGGTGATCAATATCGAATTTATGATTAAAACGTAAAGGTGTCTTGAATTGTTTTTCAAAATTAATTAGGTATATTTGAAGAGCACTTCCATGACTATTTAAGGATTCAAAATTCCTAAAAATGTATAAGCTCCTATAATTTAATTTATTGATGTTTTATACAAATATGTTGTGAAAAAAATTTCAATTAGTGGTATCTAAAGGTTATGAATGTTTTTCTTGACTTGTCTATATATACAATAATAGATTAGCTATGCATGAGAAATATTGACAAGATTCCACAATATATGGGATTTGATAGGCTAGCTAATGAGTCAATGGTCTAAGCCTAAAATATATGTGATGTTAATCTATTCTAAAAAATCCCACAATATACGGGATTTGATATGTCAACTATTATAACTGTTACTCCCCCGCAGTCGGAGCTATCAGTTTCGTATGCAAAGACTGGTGCGAAACTCGTTGAAAAGAAGTCTCGGTAGTCCTTTTGTAAAAATGTCCGCAATTTGAAATCTAGTCGGTACATGAAGAATGCGAACTTGGCCACGTGAGACTTTTTCCCTGACGAAATGAATGTCGAGCTCTATGTGTTTGGTCCTCTGATGTTGGACTGGGTTGCCAGACAAATATATCGCACTCACATTATCACAAAAAATAAGAGTAGCTTTCATAATTGGACACGTGAGCTCAAGTAACAGATTGCGTAACCAGCAGGATTCGGCAACAACATTAGCAACTCCAAGATACTCGGCTTCGGCACTCGACCTGGAAACCGTAGGTTGTCTTTTCGATGACCAAGAAATGATATTATCTCCCAAGTAGATGCAGTATCCGGAAGTGGACCGACGAGTGTCAGGAAAACCAGCCCAGTCGGCATCAGTATATGATACTAGTGCATGTAACGAGGACGTTGAGATAAATAATCCGAGAGATATTGTGCCTTGAATATATCTAATAATGCACTTTAGGGCAAGCATGTGAGCGTCATGTGGCGAATGCATGTGTAGGCATATCTGCTGAACTGCATATGAGATATCCGGGCGTGTGAACGTGAGATATTGGAGTGCACCAGCTAAACTCTGATAATAAGTGGGGTCCGGATATAAATTTCCTAAGTTGGCACTTTGCTTGCCTTGGGTATCAGCTGGTGTAGCAATCGGGTTACATGAAGTCATACCTGCACGTTCAATAATATCGCAAGCATATGCACTTTGATTAAGAAACAAACCATTAGTACTACGCTGAACGGAGATACCCAAAAATGAACTCAGAGGACCTAAGTCCTTCATAGCAAACTCGCAAGCCAATTTGCCCATAAGGTGATCACGAAGAGCATCAGAAGATGTAGCTAAAATGATATCATCCACATAAAGTAACAAGTACTCAATGTCCTTGCCGTGATGGTATATAAATAGCGAGTGATCACATTTGATGGTATATAAATAGCGAGTGATCACATTTGCTATGTATGAAACCAATAGTATAGACAAAATCTGCAAATCGTTGGTACCATGCACGTGGTGCTTGCTTTAAATCGTAGAGTGAGCGTTTGAGCAAACACACGTGATTCGGGCGAGTACGATCTTTAAAACCTGTAGGCTGATACATATAAACAGTTTCATTTAAATTACCATGTAAAAAAGCATTTTTAACATCCAACTGGTGTATAGGCCAAGATTTTGAAATCGCAATACTAAGAACAGTCCGAATGGTGGCAGGTTTCACTACTGGACTAAAGGTCTCATGGTAATCAATACCGAGCTGTTGTGCTCGTCCATCTCCTACAAGTCGAGCTTTGTAACGCTCGAACGTACCATCAGATTTCGTCTTATGACGGAAAATCCACATAGATCGGATGATATTCATGTTGGATTGACGGGGTACAAGTTCCCACGTCTTATTATCCATCAAAGCCTGGTATTCTTCGGTCATGGCACGACGCCAATTAGGGTCAGCTAATGCAATTTTAGGATTAGAGGGTAGAGGAGAGATAGAAGTTGTTGCCGAGAGATTAAAGGGAGCTTTAGGTTTGAAAATTCCCGACATGGAACGAGTTATCATTGAGCGAGTGGGATGTTGAGTGTTATTCGAGGGGTTAGTAGTAGAAGAACTAGTATTTGGTACGAAGTTGGTACCATTATGTCCAACAGAATTGGTTTGAGTAGGTGCAGAAGCCAGAAGGTGGCGAATTGTTTGACTTGCGAATTGCCAATTTGTCATTATGTCCATTATGAATGTTTTTCTTGACTTTCCTTCATCAATGCATTGTCTATATACACAATAATAGATTAGCTATGCATGGGAAATATTGACAAGATCCCACAATATATGGGATTTGATACGCTAGCTAATGAGTCAATGGTCTAAGCCTAAAATATATGTGGTGTTAATCTATTATAAAAAATCCCACAATATACGGGATTTGATATGTCAACTATTATAACTGTGGGCAAGTTTGAATTAGTGGGGTAAGGGCATGGTGGTGGAGAGGAATTCCAAGTTGGGTTTTGCCACACCCAAGAACTATATACTGGTGGCCCAGCATATGGTGTTTGTTGGTAACCCTGAAAAACACGACCAGAATTAGGTTTACCCCTTCCGTTGTTACTTCGTCCCCGATTAGAAGAACCCCGATTGTTACCTCTGCCTCGATAATTATTATTCCGATTGTGTGAGTTACCGGAATTTTGTTGTGAGTTATTTGACGAATTGGTTTGCATTAAGAGAGCTGTACCAGCATTTGATGAAGCCTGTGTTGCCATCGGCTGCTTACGCCCATCGTCTGCTTACGCGATTCTTCTAAAATCAACATTGACCGAGCATCATAAAATGAAGGTAGCGGTTTGGTGAATGAGAGGAGAGTACCGATTGCTTGATAGTTTTCGTCCAGGCCTGAAATCAATTGCAACACTAGCCGATCTTCCTTAACCTTATCACCGACATTTGAAAAGCTGATCCGCCGTATTTTTGAGTTCTTGACAATAGGAGGACATATTGGGGAAGTTATCCAAGCAGATGTTAGAAAATTGGTGTTGGAGTTGAACGGCACGAGATTGCTCGTTGTCGTGAAAGATGCTTTTCAACCGCTCCCAAGTTTGCTGTGCAGTGGAGTCCGGTGACAGAATCGTTTGAAGTAGTGGAGGCGTGTGTAACATCCCGCCTTTTTCCGTTTACCTTTCCGTTTAACTATTTAAATCCCGTTATATGTTTATAACATCTCCCGTTATTACGCGTTTTAAAAATATCTCGTTTAGGAATTCACGCACCCGCAACCGAACTTGAGGGACTGGTTTCGCCAAAGTGCCAAAGAGGTGACTAGCATTTGACTAGTCAACCCCTTCCTACCACCTTTTTCATTTCATTTCTCTTTTTCTTTACTACTTTTCAATTTTCTCTCAAACTCCATATCAAAGAATCATCATCTAAATCCAAGCTAGCGGGTGTCTTGCAAAACAAATTACATATTTGGAATTCTTGCAACTTTTCCTTCGATTCCATACCGACTTCATCAACTTTGGGTAACTTTCTAAAATCACTAGATTTTTGTGTTCTTGATATTTTGAACTTATAAAGTTGTTAATTAGTGTCTATGGCTCAAGTCTAACATGAATATATGATTTATATGCTCGATTTCGTTATTTGAAGTAACTAGCTTGAGTATGAACTTTGGTGTGTTGATTTGGTGATTTGGTTGTTTTAATGTGTTAAATGTTATAAATGCATGTATTAAATGTATTCCTAGTATCACTAGCTTCAATTTGATGTATAGGTTGCTTGAGAAAACTCCATAAACTTGATTAGTGATTTTGGTGAAATTGGGTTAGGGTTTGATAAGCTTGAAATGAATATTTGATGCATTGAATGCCATGAATTATTGTTAGTAAGTAGTTAGTTGTATTGTATGCTCGATTACCTACAAAACGGCATGTTGTATGTATGCATTAAATGCCCAAATCATAAATGTGCACTTATCAAATTTGAGTATTAAATGTGTGCATTAATTGATCAATTACTTTGGAAAGTCGATTGTTACAAATAACGTTTTTGATTGGTGAAATGTATTTAGTTGTGTTCTTTGTCAAATTACCTTTCTAACGATATAAGATACGAGTTCTAAGTATTAGCGGTTTGCGAGTTATGCTTGGAAAGTGTTTGGAAATTTGAGACTGACCAGGTACCAGCTCCCGTGTATTGTCGCGGCGCGACAATCCTGGGTCGCGGCGCGGCCTAAGCCGTGGTCAGGTTCTGACCTCCTTGGTCAAATTATGAAAAATGTTTGGCACCCTATGGACCTCCGATTCACATGGGACTTGTTCTAACATGTTTATATATGAATAAAAACCTCAGAAAAATAGTTCGGGACCCGACCCGAACGTGTTGACTTTTTCGTTGACTTTGACCGACCAAAGTTTGACTTTTTGTCAAACTTAACCAAATGATTATGCAACCTTCCTAACTTGTTTCTATACTTGTATCTTGCATGAAACTTGACAATTTGATTCACATGCTACTTAATCGAGTCGTAACGAGCCATAGGACTAATTGAACATCTTTGACCTATCGTGTTTACCGTTATTGATACGACCTATTTGTTTAGGTCAAGACTAGCATTATCCTTGCACACGTTACTTTGTGAAGTACTTTTCATACGTGCACTCAAGGTGAGATCATAGTCCCATCTTTCAAACAACTTTTATGCTTTAAACTATGGGATGAGAAACATATACGTATCATACTTTACACTTTGAACACAAGTACGAAAACGAACATTCCACGTACGGGTTTGAACAAAAATCCTCAATTCAATTATCATTAGTTACACTTGCAGGGTGTAAACGAGAACTTATATTATGTGATCACATGGGCTTGACGAGCCTCATTCGGACGGTTCGCTACCGTTAGCGGATGAAATATATTTTCGAGTATAGTGTATGTTCTAACACTATGTAACAGGGTACAAAACAGTTAAGTTTGATAATTGGGTGCCCGCGAAACAAATAACAACTTTGGAATGCAAATGATTTAGATAATCATATTATATTAAATCTTGTGGTTCAAATGCAACGTTTACTAAAACACCTATGATTTCACCAACGTTTTCGTTGACAGTTTTCTATATGTTTTCTCAGGTCCTTGAAAGCTACTTGATACATGCTTCCGCACTCTTTTTGATACTTGCTTGGATGTCGAGTATACATGCATAGTTGGAGCGTCTTTTGACTACTTTAAATTGTGTCGCATAGGTTTCATTCGTACGTTAAACTTTGTAATGTAACTAGTCTTTTGAACTACATTTGTAAACTTGAAACATCCTTTTACTTATGAAATGAATGCGACACATTTTGGTCAAACGTCATGTTAAAAACTTATGACCACGTAACGGGACCTAAGTAGTCGGCGCCGTCAAACATGATTTGGTCGGGTCGCTACAGCGTGACTGTACCATAAATCCACTGAAGCACTATAGCATCCAGTCGTGACCATAAGGCAGGAGATTGAATGGTTTCGATGGAGGTAGAGTCTGTGTTAGTGGATGATGAAGAGGTGGGCTAGGAAGGGATAATATGTTCAATTACATCGAATGCCCTGCAGTGAATTTTAAATAATTCAGACCAAGACCCGTATTGACTGTTATCCATATCAAGGATGATTGGAATGAAATTTCTGATGTTGTTAACAGTGATTGCAAGGTGGATTTTGGTTTCTGCCATTGAAAGAGTGAAGAAGTTTGTGAAAGTGAGTAGAAGGAAAAGAAAAAAAAAAAAAAAGGCTCGTGATATCATAAAGGTTATGAATGTTTTTCTTGACTTTCCTTCATCAATGCATTGTATATATATACAATAATAGATTAGCTATGCATGGGAAATATTGACAAGATCCCACAATATATGGGATTTGATAGGCTAGCTAATGAGTCAATGGTTTAAGCCTAAAATATATGTGATGTTAATCTATTCTAAAAAATCCCACAATATACGGGATTTGATATGTCAACTATTATAACTGTTAGTATCAGGAGCAATGTGTCAATGCAGAATCTACTTTCCTTGATCGATCATGACAGTATTAAGCATAATTAAAAGAAAGATGGTCAATATTTGTCTAGTTTTTGAATCATTATCATTATAAAGAAAAAGATGATCATCACGGTATCGGCGAAGAAAAATATTAGACTGGAGGAGGTGACTGCCCCCACCTGAACATTAGCTTTTTATTAGTCATTTTACATTAAGTGGGGTTATTACTTTTTATTGGAAATTCACCAAAATACAAAATTTTAAAGTGTATTTTTAATAAAATTCAGTTTATTAAAAGAAAAGTGCAAAAAAACATCACAGTTTCAAACAAGGACTCGTTCGAACCTAGTGCACGAGTTCAAAATATAATTTTATCGGTTATCTTAGATAAAATGTGGCCAAGGTTGAATTCAAACAAGACCGTGTTCGAACCTTTCCAAGTGCATGACTTCGAAATAGAATTTTATCTGTCATCGTATTTGGGATGTCGCTGTTATTGAGTTAAAACAGGTCGTGTTCGAACCTTGTCAACCTAGTGCACCGGTTCGAAGTACAATTTCATCGGTCATTGAGTTTGAACTAGGTCATGTTCGAACATTATTCAAACCTATGATTTATTTTTGCAATATTTTTAAAAAACTATGTACTATTTTGTTAAGAAAAACTTAAATAAACTTGTATTATGATAATTGATGAATATATACTCCGTACTTTTGTTTATATAATATTTGGTAGCCCCAGATATGGGTGATAGCCCATTGAAAAAGCCCAACTACAAACTTCAATCGATCAAATTTCTAAATTCCAACAGCCCGTTGAAAAATATAAACAAATACAAATTCATCCTTTCTACCTCTTCAACAAGCACACGATTTCAGAATTATACTTCGAACAATCAACGACCGATTGGCCATATTTATTTCTTCAAATCAAGTATTGGTTAACAAGTGTTTATAGCTAAGTTGATCATACATACTATAAACACTACAAACATTTTAACAAGAAGAAATGTGTAGTCTACTTCAAGGTACGTACTCACAGTAGTTATCAACTATATGTATAATTATCATATGTTTGTTTTCAAGTAATATGATAACAATATAATTGTGTACATTATGTAGAAAAACCTGTATCGCCTGATCAAGAAAGCTCGTTTCAAAAGCGTCATAAGGTGGGCTTATACTTTTTCCTTGGAGGCTTTATTGTGTTCCTAGTTTTTTTTTTTTTTTTTTTTTTTTTTTAACAGCGATTGAGGTCACCCGAGGGGGATTAAACTACCCGTTGCAATCATCTTCCGTTTCGACTATGTCGATGCAGCGATAATAACCCCGCCCCCATCGCTGCCCTGGAGGAAACCTTGAAACCGATCTAAGGGCACGGCCAAGTAAAACCCCCTCCCCTTTACCCCCCAAACGATATGGGAAAGGTGCCATGGATACTTCATGGCAGGGATGAAATTGTGTTTTTAATATGTAGCCAACGATGGTCGAACTCCTGACCTCCTCTAAAGGAGGCATGCCACCAACCGCTGGACCACATCACAATAACCAACCGCTGAAATTGTGTTCCTAGTTTTGGTTATTGTGATTCTTGCTTTCAGAAAATTTATAAGATTTGCACAGTCAGGAGAGTGTTTGAGGCGTAAAGATAGTTGTAAAGGTAAAAGGATGTATTTTTTATCGAACCGTTTTGTTATTTTAAGGCGTTGATTATTAACTTCATGTTAGCTAAACTATACTTCTATTGTGAATTGCAGCTGCAAAAGACTATTTCAACGGTAAACTAGAGACGATAAGTTATTTTTAGCTTCCGAACATTAAAAGAAGCGTCCAATAATATTCACTAGTGTAACCTTTTAGGCAAAGGTGAATTTGGGCCAGTTTATATGGTACGTCTCTTTCCTCACACTTTATTACCTGATAAAAATTTCGACATGTTGTTTTAGAATGGAATTATCGGTGATGTTAATTTATTGTTATTGAACAATGAACAATTTATGAGTTATGATGGTTTTAATAGGGTTTATATATTAAAAGATGGGAGGTTAGTTGCTATAAAGAAACCTTGTTTCGTCGAGTAGCAACAAGGAGAACCAGAATTCATTGCAGAAGTTAGGATGAGAAGTTAGGATGATTACGACTTTACGAGCATACAACATAAAAACCTCGTACGTCTTCTTGGTTGCTGCTGCAAGGGACCTCAAAGGGTACTTGTTTACGAGTACATGAAGAACAGAAGTTTGGACCACATTATCTATAGTATAATTTACCTTTTTCTAAAATGCATTAGCTTCTGTAAATATCTATGCTCTGTTTTTATTAATCACTCTTCAAGTTGTATCCAGGGGCGGAAATAGCTTTAGACATGGGGTGACCTAGCTTTAGACATGGGGTGTCAGGGGCGGACCAACAAATTTTAAGCCTGAAATTTTGAATTATTTTATATTGTGCCAGCCCACAAGCCTAAAATTTTGAATTATTTTATTTTTCCATGGGAGGTTACAGATTTCTGAATCCGCCACTTGTCTTGTATTCATAAATAGGCAAAAGTAAGCAGTATTTAAGCTGGAATACTCGATTCCAGATTAATTTGGGCATTTTTCGTGGTTTGCAGTACCTACACAAAGAATCCCATAATAGAATCGTCCATAGAGATATCAAAGCGAGCAATATCTTACTTGATGGCAATTTTCAGCCAAGAATCGGAGACTTTGGTCTCGCTAAGTTCTTCCCTGAGGGCCAAGCGTATCTCAGCGCAACATTCGCTAGAACATTGTATCTTGTTAGTTGATGTTATCTTGGTATTGATATATTAGCCGTTTGTACTAATTATAATTATGATCTTTTTAAAAATTTCGACCGTTTGTAGTGGCTATACAGCCCCTGAATATGCAATCAGGGGCGAAGTATCTGAGAAGGGAGACATTTATAGTTTTGGAGTTCTGGTTCATGAGATAATTAGCTGCAGGAGAAATACTGATATTACGCTACCTTTAGATATGCAATATCCCCCTGAATATGTAAGCCATTTATATCTTGTTGACCATATTGCATCTCTGATTTTGTTTTTAGCTTAAATATGCTTAACACTTATAGTTAACTTTTTCAACACTTGAGGCATATTCTATATAGATTAATTTATAGAATATAGATTTTTGGCGAACAAATGTAATAACATTAATACGGATCCGAAGATCAACAAGTACAAATCGATATAAAAAATCAAAACGAGCCATAGTCAAACTAAACAAACCTAAAACAAGTGGGCTCACCAACAGGGTGAAAGGACGTTTACCTAGGTTACAAAGCAAACCTAAAGCTATAACAAACAGAATCTACATTACTGGAACATTGTAGCGGTGTGTTAATAAATAATTTAATTTTGATTCACAAATCGAAAATCTCCAAGATGGCCTAGTGGTAAGGCGTATAATGTCCCGAAGAGATGTCTCACTTTCGAACCTCTCTATAAATAATTATTTTGAGGGTGACGTAGAAAGGGTTCGTAATACGATGGTTAAGCCTCGTTTTTTTGAATATCCTGAACAAGAAAAACATGATTCGTTTACCCGTTTCAGATATGATAATTACTTCTCTACCTTCAATGTTAAGGACCCTACATTCCAACCACCCAAACATAAACATATCATACTTCTTGGATTTTTTTTCTATTCATTTAATAGAATTGATTGGTAGATACGATGCACCAGTTTACAACACCTGCTACATGCTTAATTTCTGTATTTCAAACTATTCCATTTGCAAAAACTAATGTTGATTGACTAGTCGATTTTTTTTCATGATAACAAGGCATGGAAGCTATATGACTATATGAGAGATCAAAAGTGATTGATCTAATCGATCCAAGAATGCAAAAGGATGGTTTTTCAGTTAAGGACGTTATAAAAACGATTCGTATAGTTTTATCATGCCTTCAGCCTGTTCCAAACATAAGGCCAACCATGTCTGAGATTGTAGCGATGCTGAGTTGGATAGTTGAATTCATCAAATCTCCAATAAAACCAACTTTCTTGGATCGTAAACCACCAAATAATGAAGCTAAGGTTTCTTATGAAACCATCTCTGCTGATTTTTCTAGTCCTTCGGCAACCGAATCCCCTTCATTGACTCAACCTCCAAACTCGCGAGATTTTGAAGTCAGTGGAAGTTCTTCATAAAAAACAGTTAATTATACTTTTAACCTTTTATTAGGCAAACTCTTGCATACAATAATCTATAACAGGATTTGAAAAAGTTTCAGCTTCATTGTTGAAAAGGTCACCACGATACTATTAAGCCATGACTGTATTAATTATAGTTTTAAGTTCATGGTTGTTTTTTAGATCCTCTTATTATTATTCTTGTTAGTACGCATCATCAATATACATACATGAAAGGTACTAAGCTTGTAAAGGAGTAGCACAATTTGATAGAAAGAGTAGCAGAAGAATGCTATATTTGTGTATAAATATTTCTGCAACATTCAAGTATTCAACCCATATCATGTATTTTGTAATAACTTTTGAATAAGATAGCGCCAATGTTATTTAAGGAGTGAATATTTTTTTTTTTGTGAAAATATATAATTTATTAATAAATCATAAAAGATCGGGGGGAATACATAATTGAAATACAATTGAGTAGGTCAACTGATATGTTGTTCGTGATCCTATGATCCACTAATAACTACAAACATTAAACGGTGCACGAGTACACCAAATTGAAGACAATTACCAATACAAATTGATACATGCACGTTGAAATCTGTAACCCAGCCAAAATCTAGACCTATCGATATACTACCCCCAAGCTCGACCAAGCTCCTAATAGACCTCCCGACTCACCACCTCACCACCCTGACATAAAGAGCACCACCCAATCATCAGCAAACAAGCAAGCTCCGTCCACCGAGAAACTCAAGAACACCCGCTCTAAGACCAGCAAACCGACAAAGACCACCTAATAACCGCTCTAAGACCAGCAAACCGGCGAAGACCCCCTAATAAACAGACTAAACTACCGTCAGGGCAGTCGTAAAGCCCTTGAGAGACCTCACACGAAAACCTCATTTTTTGAAATAGACAAAACGACAACGGCAACAACGACGTAGTTCCAAACCGAACCAGAACAACGACAGGGAGGATGGAGCGAAACGAAGCCAACTCAGCAAACAAAACACCGAAACCACCATAAAAAGACCAACACCAACCGACGGCCAAAATCCCGCCAGGGAACTCTGACTACCGCAGAGGGCAGCCGACAGAGGGAAAGAGGAGGTGAAGTCCAGAGAATAAAAAATGCCATTTTCTAAAAAGGAACTAAAAACACCCTAAACAGAAAGGCCGGCAACAATTCCGATAAAAAAACATCGGAGACAAAACTCGTACACTCTTGGATCTGGTAACCAAAAGGGAGCAAGGGAGGCGACATCATCTGGGAATCAAAAGGGAGTAAGGGAGCCGACATCAAACAAAAACGGCAACTAACACCTCGTCGATCTCATATCTCACCGGAGATCGTTGCATGAGATCTCAGAAGTGCAAAGTACCGGAACAAATGCCGAAAAAGTGAAGAGCAGCTTCAGATAACTCAAAACCAACAACCAAAAAATGGGAAACGATGAAACAAACCTTAAATCTTACCGGAGACACAGAATGCACAAGAGCCGGTATTCGTTGCCTGTACCGCCAAAAACACCAGAAAGAAGGTGACCGGAAACCTCAACCGCTGAAAGGTGAATAAGACACCAGACCCAAGAGAAAAAGGAAAAGGAAATCGGGAAACTAACCCAGCGGACCTTCAGTGAGATGTGGAGGCCAGAACACAAGGCCACTACGGGAACAAAATGAGGAACAACCACCAAAAAATGGCCAAAGCGAGGAGGCCAGAGTGAAGAGCGGTGTCGAACAAGAAGCGGTGGAAGGATTCACAGAGAAATTTAATTATGAAGAGAGTTTTCATGCATTGTTGCGAGAAATGATTTCGCTCGGTAACTTAAACATTGTTTCAGTAGTAGAGATGACCTCGGCATTGCGACGGAAAATCTTATGCAACAATATATAGTTCCGATATATACATTAAACATTTTCGGTAGTTTATCTCCAATACGCATATCGAAAATCAATGTTGGGAAGTGTAGGGATTTATTTATTATTGATTTTTAAATGTCATGAAGCGGTTTTAAATGCCCTTGAAGCGCTTGGAGCTCGATTCTTATGGAATGTTTGCATAGTAGGAGGAAGATGACTTGGGTTCGATGGAATAATGTTTTAGCCTCTCACGATAAGGGGGTTTAAAAATTGGTAGTGTTAAAGCTTTTAATCTCACTTTAATTCATAATTGGAGGTGGCGTTATCTTACGGATAGTGATGCTCTTTGGTCTAAATATGTTCGGGCTATTCATGGTACTACATTTGAGCTTTGTTCCATTCCTAGAATATAGTCTTGTATTGTAGCATGTTGCTCTTCAGGCTATTTTAATGGTTTGTTACCATATGATGTCATTTCTCGTCAGGTGGGTAATGGCTTGAAGACTCGTTTCTGGCTCGATCAATGGAATGGGAATTCCACTATTAAAGGTAAAGGTAAAAGGTCATATCTATTCATGATATCCGGGGGACGAGTAATCTCGAAACTGAAAAGAAGGTAACGATTCATAGTAGGTTTACCAATAATACTTGGATGTGGCAATGGAGTTGGGAATCGTTTGGAAGCATAAATGAGGAACACCTTGAAATGCTTTTATCTGAATTGCAAAATGTGCAGCTACATGATTATGAAGATAAATGGCGATGGTCTCTCACCTTCGATGGTACTTTTCTGTTAAGTCTGTCCGTCTGTACATCAATTGCAATATGCTTCCTTCGCTCAATCATAACACTAAATGGTTCAAGTTTATTTCGAGAAAAGTCAACATCTTTTTGTGGCGAAATCAGTTAAATAAGCTACCAAACCGGTTTAATCTTTCTAAACGAGGACTTGGACTAAATTCGATCGCTTTCCCGGTGTGAAATTATGGCAAAAAGACATGTGTCCATATTTTCTTTCATTTTCATTTCAATGTTGCAATGGATCTTTGGTTTAAAGTGAGACAATAGTAAGATATTGCTACCCCTTCATTTGATTCACGGGAGACATTTATTGAGTGGTTACAAAACTGGGACAAGGCTATTGATACGAAAAACAAGGTTATGGCGATTACGGTTACTACTCTTCGAATGTGATAGCGTTGCCGGTGTGACGACCCAAAAATTTCCGACCAAATTTAAACTTTATCTTTATATATTTCTGACACGATAAGCAAAGTCTGTAATGTTGAGTCTCAAAAATTTTGAACTATTTTATGAAATCATTTGACCTTCGACCAGTTCCGAGGGTTCACGAACAATTGTTTGAAAACAAATAAAATATATATAAATATATAAATAATTATAAATGTAAGTATGGGAAATTATAAAATGTTAATTCATTAAAATTAAATATGTAAAAAATAAGTTGTTACTAATATAAATCTATGAATAGATATAAATGATTTCTATAATGATTATTATCATATGTATATTGAAATATATGTAAAAGTTATAGATATTATATGTTGAATTTATTTTAATAAAAGAATATAACATATCAAGTAAATATATATATAAAACTTATATATATATATATATATATATATATATATATATATATATATATATATATATATATAAATATATATATATAAGACAATTATATTTAATATACAAACACATATTATATAATCTATTAAAATGAATAAATAATATTCAACACATGTTATATGTGGTACAATTATAATATATACCATTAAAATATTAAATATAAATACACGCTAAAAATATGATTGTTATATTAATATTACTATTATTACTTTCATTATTATTATTAATTATTAATGTTAATATTAATATTAATATTTGTATCATCAATATTATTGATTTTAATACATATATATATATATATATATATATATATATATATATATATATATATATATATATATATATATATATATATATATATATATATATATATATATATAGGAAATATGGTATGAATAAGTTAATATATATAAATTGATATATTATTATTATCATTAATATTATTGATATTATTAATATTAGTATTATTGTTATTAATAATATTATTGTTATACATTTATGGTAATTGTTATCACTATCATTAGTAATGTTATTATTATACTATAAATTTATAATACTAGTATTTATAATATTAAGAGCATTATTATTATGGTTATAATTATTAATAAGATTAATATAATTTATAAATGTATATTATAAATAAAAGAGATATACAAATACTGGTATAGATACATATATATGAATATTATAGATTATAATCAAATAGATATACATACATAAGATACAGATGTATATATACATATATAGATACCAATACAGATATATATATTTATATAAATATATAAATATGATTCAATATATATATGAAAACTGTGATATACAAATACAATTACAAATAAATTCCATATTCTATTCTCAATCGTTTTCATGCTGTAGGAGATTTGCTTTACGTCTTCTAAATTGTACCAATTAGGAATTCAATTATCAGAACCAAACAAATTCAGTTATAGTCGACTATAATTATTTATTTAAAGTTCTGACAGAATATTGATGTGTCGAGCAAATCAAGCTTTAATACAATCATTAATTGAGTTAATCCAGCTGTATTTATATATGTTAAACTTTACATAATACTCCACTAAGGTAATTTGAGAGAAAACAACAAAAATCAAAGTTTAAATTGAAGAACACAGCTCCTTTTCTCTGTTTTGTTCCATTTTTTCAAAAACTTCGAAAATGAATAAATTTTCAAAATGTGTTAATGCAATTATGTTAGAAACCTTCCACTTAAACTATCTGGAAAGTTTCAACATTCAATTTTTAGTATCAAGCTCTAATTTTGGAGTCAAAGTTTAAATTTCAAAAGTCAAACTGAGTGTTCATCGAGAAATTAGGATTCGTTATGATGTTTCAAATCAAATTGATTGTTCAGAAAGTTTTTAGGAGTGAAAAGTAATCTTTTTCATGTTGATATCATGATCTAAAATTGTCTAAAAATCACAATTGATGATTGAGTTTGAAATCGTGTTCATCAGGTCTATTTTTAATTTTTTATTATTAATTCGTTTTCTGTTTAATGCAAATTAAAATTATTAAAACGTTTCTGTAATGGTTATAAATCTTAGAACTTAATAATAATAAATTAATGGTTAGAATCGTGCTCTGGTCGATCTGTGTTTGTGGAGAAGAAGGAATAAGGGAATTATCTGATAACGGTTATAAATAAACTGATGGATATAATATCAGAAAAACGAAATTGGCAGAATGGATTAGGAGGTTAGCGGGTGAGCGAGAGGTCACGGGTTCGAGTCTGGTTCGCGACATTTTTTTAAAAAGCCTTGGAAGTTAGTCTTCTATATTAAAAATATTATTATTATTATTATTTATCATTTATTGTTATCATTATTATTATTATCATTATTATTATTGATTATTTTTATTATTATGATAATTGTTATATATTCCTATGTATTAGAAGTAATAAATATTATTATCATTTAACTAAGTAATAATTTTATCATTATAGTTATTACTAATATTATCATTAAGTATTAATATCATTATTATAGTTATTAGTATTATTATTACTAGTATTAGTATTATCATTGTTAGTATTATATTTATTGTATTATTATGATTATTAGCATTAATATGACTATGAACATGTTAACTACATTCATGTTACGAAATTAATAATAAAAGTGATGTGATAAAATTATGGAAAATAGTTATAATTATAGGAATACAGGTACAATTATGAAAACGATTACGAATATAAGTTATAAGAACCGTAGTCTTAAGTTTAGAAATTAAACATAAAGCTTATAATAAATCTGATTATTATTATTAACACTGTTATTTTATCATTATATTATTAAAGTAAATTATCTTTTTATTTAAAACTACCCTTTATACTAAAATAAACATTATTATTACTATTATTATTATTATTATTATTATTATTATTATTATTACTATCATTATTATTATTATCATACTTACCATTATTAGTATTATGACAAATAGATATTTTATATAAAAAAATACATTACAATAATATTAATATTACATATCCCTATATTTTTATTAAAATGATAGTAACTAAACTATATATATAAAATGTAACAATTAATATATAAATATATGTTGTTATCATATATAAATCCTAATATAGATTTTATTAATATCATGATATAAAGAATGATAATTATTAGTATATAAAATATATAAATTAAATATATTAAATCTATTTAAGTAACATATAATATAACTAGTATATTATTATTAATAATATATATAATTATTCAATTACGATTATGTGTATTAATATATATATATATATATATATATATATATATATATATATATATATATATATATATATATATATATATATATATATATATATAAATGATATAGGTTCGTGAATCCGAGGCCAACCCTGCATTGTTCAATATCGTCATATGTATTTTTACTACAAAATACAATATAGTGAGTTTCATTTGCTCCCTTTTTAAATGCTTTTGCAATATATATTTTTGGGACTGAGAATACATGCGCTGCTTTTATAAATGCTTTACGAAATAGACACAAGTGATCGAAACTACATTCTATGGTTGGATTATCAAACCGAATATGCCCTTATTTAGCTTGGTAGCCTAAGAATTGGTGTTTATTATAACTGCCACCAATTGACGCGAATCCTAAAGATAGATCTATCGGGCCCAACAAGCCCCATCTGGGTTACGGATGCTTTAGTACTTCGATTTATCATGTCCGATGAGAGTTCGGGAATGATGGGGATATTCTATATGCATCTTGTTAAGGTCGGTTACCAGGTGTTCACCATATGAATGAATTTTAATTCGCGAGTTACGCTTGACAATATATGAGATCTTGTGGTCTATTAAAATGATGAAAATGAATGATTATGATAAACTAATGAACTCACCAACCTTTTGGTTGACACTTGAAAGCATGTTTATTCTCAGGTATGAAAGAAATCTTCCGCTGTGCATTTGCTCATTTTAGAGATATTACTTGGAGTCATTCATGACATATTTCAAAAGACGTTGCATTCAAATCGTTGAGTTCATCAAGATTATTATTAAGTCAATTATAGTTGGATATATTATGAAATGGTATGCATGCCGTCAAATTTCAATGTAAAGAAAGTTTGTCTTTTAAAAACGAATGTAATGTTTGTAAAATGTATCATATAGAGGTCAAGTACCTCGCGATGTAACCAAATGTAATGTATTCGTCCAGATAGATTAGGACGGGTAGTTACAGCCGGAATGCTGTTATTTTAAGGGCAAATGACCAAAATGGTAATGTAACTTTCCCAAATTGTCAATCAAGGTAATATGACTTTTCCTCATGTCTTAAAAGGATCGTATGTTTCAATTCATTCCCTAAAAAAAGATTATTTTTTAAGCAGTGTGAAATTAAGGTAGTATTGTCAACTTATTAACGAAAGTTAGTCAAATTTCGTCAAGTGCTCAAATTTCGTTATACGGTTGGTCCCTGAAATAAAAAAATACAAAAATTATAAAAAATAATATGAAAAAAATAAATGAAATAAATACAAAATAATTAAATACAAAAAATAAATATAAATATAATAAATAAATAATAAAATTTAAAGAATGATAAAAAATTAAAAAATAAATAAAAAATTAAAAAAAATAATAATTAAAAAATTAAAAAGAAACTAAAAAATATATTTTTTAATATTTTTATTATGTTTAATTTTTTATATTTTATATTTTTAATATTTTTTCTTTCTTTTATTTATTTTATCTTTCTAATTTTTTCATTATTTTTTTATTTCAGGGACCAAACGTGTAAACCAACCGTGTAACGAAATTTGAGCACTTAACGAAATTTAACTAACTTTCGTTAATAAGTTGACAATACTACCTTAATTTCATAGTCTTTAAACAATAATTCTCTTTGGGAATGAATTATAACATACGATCCTTTTAGGGTATAAAGAAAAGTCATATTACCTTGATTGACAACTTAGGACACTTACGTTACCCTTTTGAGTCATTTACCCTATTCTTAATGATAAATCCGTGAATTGTAAGTATTTCTTATTTTAGAATATTTTCCTTTTTTGGCTAAATCATAAAGGTTATTTGGTTTCAAATCGAAATTAATCAAGTCCTTTCTAATTCTCCTCTAGCCTCTTGCTAGTAAGTCTCTTTTTAATATGAAATACATATTTTTTTGTTGTTAAAAGAAATATACATACCAAAAATCAATATAATTGTTAGGAATTATGGACCCAAACAAGGCCGATGATTTAAACCAATCACTAAACCCGCGAACGATAAATGATAAAATAAAGCATAACGATAAATATAATCGACACTAGATTTAACGTGGTTATATCTGAACTCCAAAACACGGAGAATGGTTTACTCCACGGGCGCAAACCAGAGATTTTTCACTATAATTTTTGTGCTCACATTTACAGGTTACGATGAGATGTTTATATAGGCAAGGAAACAACTTAGGGAACAAGGAAACTTGATTCTAGAATTTTCAGCCCGTCAGGCTTGGGCTGCGTCACGCCTAGAAAGGGGCGCGTTGCGCTTTAAGGTGTAATTTCGAATCAGCCTTTTTTTTCTTGTTGTTTTGATATCCTTCACACATCCAACAATCTCCCACTTAAAGGATGATCTAAACACAACCTTCGCCAACCCGTCACTATGTTTCTTCAACAGCCCACAATAACTCCAGATTAGCTGATTACCAACTCCTTTTGATACCACCAGATGAGACACCCGAATCACACCGCGCTTCACTCGTTATTCTACGAGCAAGTGAAATCTTTCGTGACCAAAAACACCGTTGCGCGATAATCCAATCTCTTAGTTACTAGCTTGAGCCATCTCGGTTTCTATTGCCACCATCTTCTAACACGAAGATCATCTTCTTACACTAGAAGACCAACTGAAGTATGCGACTCTTCAGTTATAGGATTCTTCATGAGACTACACCGCCTCACCAATCACTCTAGACATGTCCAATCCCGAACACACATGTCAATGATCACCCTCATACAGGATTTCATCGTCTATCTATGATTTTCCTTTCCGGAAATCAGAAAATCAACAGACGACCTTGTAGACTCTTCATCAAGGCTCTATTGAGAACACAGTCACAACCTCAAAATATACTAACTTTTCAACTTTTCGCTTTCTCGCTGGTACACAGACTTCCTCATAGTTATGAATTTCACAATCCCATCTTCTCATCCCAAGCACGCTCTCACTGTACGATTAAGAAATAAAACCGCGGCTACTCAAGAAGAAACTTGGTTCATACCACCAGTCAGTCACAAATTTCTTTGCCATCGGAGAGTAAAACAAGTACTCAAAGCCCTATTGTTACCCATAATCATCACACTAATCTTGAGAACTTTGAAGAAAAACGTCGCATAATTATCTCCACCACTCTACTAGTTGACTAACTCCCACTAGCTCGATAATTTCCGTCGATTACTAAACTTAACCGAGTTCCCGACACCCTCAACGATCCTAGAAAGCTGATAACTCCTAAATTATACAGTTTTTTGATAACGTTTTGAGGAGTTATCTTAGTATTTTTGAGTCATTTTGATGCTAAAACACACTAAAATGGGTAAAAATGGGAAAAATATATTTCTAATGATTATGTCAAAGTTATGTATTAAACAGGTTAAAAAATAAAGAAAATTGCAAATCGGCTAGATGAAGCCGCCAGCATGGGAAGGATGAAGCCGCCAGCTTGGTGTTGAAAGTACCAGAATGTTCCAGAATCGATGTAAAATTGAAAGAACTTGTTGATCAAGAAAAAGGCACAGGAAGCCGCCGGATTCCCTATGAAGCCGCCGGCCTGGTTAACACGGTTTCTCAACTTATTAACCAAGTTCAAGTAAAAATGTAAACAAAATCAAGATAAAATTAGAAAGATTTGGCGAATCAAGTGAAGCCGTCGGCCTGGACTGAAGCCGCTGGCTTGGGTATAACGGTTACCAGATCTTAGCTTGCGGATCAAGTATAACTTGCATGAGGAGTCACCGACTCAAGGCAAGCCGCCGACTTCCCTATGAAGCCGCCGGCTTGGCCACCGCCCCGGAATTCTATAAATTAAGGCCTCTGGTCTCAGTTTTCATATGTTCAGAAGTAGATAGTTTTTCCAGAATTGGTTAGGTCATTTTTAGGGGTTTTCTCTAAACCCTTAGGTTAGATTTACTTATTGTAATCAAGATTCAAGTTTTAATTCAAGTCTTTTTACATCTACCTTCTTTTCAAGGTATGATTCTATCCTTATTTTATTGTTTTATCTATTTTATTTTCTGTATTCATTTCTGTTCGTATTTTACTATGAACTAAACATTCATAGTGATTACGTAGACAAAAGTTAAACTTCATCTGGGAATCAGATGAAGCCGCCGGCTTCACCCTCAAGCCGCCAGCTTGGAGTGAAGGAAGCCGCCGGCTTTGTGCTGTATTCTGTGCAGCATCTGGTTCTTTTCCAGATCTGTATGGTTGAGTTTCTGTAATGATATTTGAATCATTTCGAATCTATTTTGCTTGATTACACTTGTTTGCCATGCTTAATGATTAAATAACATGATTTTAGGGTTAATTAGTCCTTGATCTGATAAATCTATTATTCGATTCATGCTACTTGTTTAGATCTAGTCCATCAAACTTGTTAAATTGAATTGCATGCAACTAAGTTAAAGAGTTTAATAGTGATAAACTTATTTGATTTGAATTACGCTTATATAATAAAAGTTGATATTGTTAGGCTTAATCGAAGATCCTTTGTTTGGATTTGTTTAATTAATGATTGCATGAAAACTTAGTAGTAATTGACTTTCAGCTAGTAACTTGAGTTGATCTACTTGGTGTTTAATAGCTTATATAATTTGTCAGTCTATTTGCATATTGATCCTCATCACAAGATTGGTATGTATCATGTAATTGAATTGAACATGAAGAATCAAGATGCTAGTTATGCACATCACATATCTAGCATATGCTTTAAGTCCTACCTATTGATTGATATGCAACACTTAGTTTAACCTATTAAGGGATAATAATTGGTCTATGATTGTTATTCTACTTTGTGTTAATATAAGTCATGAAACTTATCTAATATGATTCCCGTATGAATTGATTGTCCATGTAATCACTTGTATTTTTACTTATATTTTATTTTGAATCTTTAATTTCTTATTTTGTTTTGTTTATCTTTAAAAAGCAAACTCTTTCCTAAGAGATAAATCTATCCCATAAAAGACATAAAAATATAACTTTAATTCTTTAATAAGAATTAAATAATAAAACAACTCTTATCCATACCTACACTTTCCTTGGGACGATAACCTAAATTACTACCTCTAATCGGGTTTTGTTGCTCGTTAGGGTGTTAAAGTGTAATAATAAAAGGTTTTATAAATTTAAAAGTTGAAGAATAAGCTAAGCACTACTGCACACACTTTATAAACATCAACTTTTTGGCGTCGCTGCCGGGGAAGTGTAGCGCGGTAAATACGGAAATTGGATATACTTTGGTTATTGATATTTCTTGAAAACGGGTGATGACTGTCTTCATTTAGGGGAGGGTTGTTGGGGTTTCGATTTAAAGGCTCCTGCTCGAACCTAGACGCTGACGGGTCACTTAAGTATTGAAAGTTTCAATAGGCCGTGTATATTTGATTATTTGTTGTTATGCGATAAAAGTTGTTATTTAATATTTATATTATTAATTATGTCCTTAATATTTACTATATTTATTAATTTAAAATTTACTTATATCCTAAGATATTTCCTAAATATTAGAATAAACCGAAAACTTAAATACATAAATCCTTTAAGGATTAAAAGATTTTCTTCTAAAATATTTCTTTTCATGATTTTAGATCACATGATTACTCGGTCCAAAAAACCGGTCTTACAAAGAACATTGTCAAATCCTGATATATTATTTAAACTTTCTAAGGATTCGAAAATTGTTAAGAAATTAGATTTCCAAGAAGGAACTAATTCTAGTGATGATTCATTATCTAGCTCTCCGTCTAGTCCTGATTCTAATTTGGGATCTCTTTTTGGTTCAGAAATTAAAATGACTGATTCAATGGAAGCGTTAATGAAAGCTGGTTGGGAAGGATTAGGTCATGCTATTAATTAGCCTAAAATAAAAGAAAATTTTGATATTAAGGGTCCTATTTTTCATTTGCTTAAAGATAATCAATTTAGGGGTACGGAGAAGGAAGATGCTAATGCTCACATTCGGAATTTTAAAGATATTTGTAATCTGTTTAACATTAATAATGTGGAAAGTAATATTATTTATCTTCGTCTCTTCCCATGGTCACTAAAAGATGAAGCTAGAGAATGGTTGAACTCGTTACCTGAAGGAGATATTACTAGTTGGGATACGATGGTTGAAAAGTTTCTCACTCGATTCTTTCCTGCGTCTAAAACTGTCACCCTTCAAACTGAAATTGCTAATTTTCGTCAGGAAACTAATGAGTCTCTTTATTCTGCTTGGGTTCGATTTGGTCAAATGCTTAAAGGTTGTCCACAACATGGTTTGGATAAGTTTAAAAAGGTAACTACTTTCTATAAGGGTTGTGATATTGCTACAAGAAGAGAGATTGATACATCTGCTGGAGGAAACATTATGAGCAAAACTGCCGAAGAAGCTAAAACTTTAATTAATAAGCTGGCTGCTCATTCCCACAAATGGCACCAAGACTTAGATATTTCTCGTTCGGTAAAATCTGTTAGTTTTGATTCTGAAGATATGGTTAAGGCTATGAATGTGCAATTGGGTAATTTAGGAAGGCAAATTGGAAAGCTTACTAAGGAGATGCACATGATTAAGGTAGGTTGTGAAAAATGCCAAGGTCCTCATGCTACTAAAGATTGTGTTGCTAGTCTTACTATGGAGCAAGTTGAGAATGTTTCGTATGTGAATCAATTTCAAGGAAACCCGAACTATCGTAATAATTATAATACACCTTATCCCGCTAATAATAAAAACCCACCTGGTTTCTTTCCTGTTAGAGCACCCTTCATTCCAAATTCTTCTAATGATAAGAAATCTAATCTTGAAGAAAGCATCCTCACTTTCATCAAAAATCAAAATGAAGCTAATGATAACATAAAGGCTCAACTTTCCCAAGTGCAAAATAATCATCAAGCGTCCATTCAAAACTTAGAGCGCACTGTTACTAAGTTATTCAAACTTATCGAGGGTAAAGTTTGATATCGGGCAAAAAGTCACGTTTTTACCCCTAATATTGAGCCCTAAAAACCATAAAGTTCCAAACTTTATCGCAAAAATAATCGCTTTGTCAGTTGATTTTGTAGATTAAGTAATTACAAAGGCGATGCAAGAAGAATCAAGTAAAACGGAGCTAAAACGAAGAATCTAGAGCGAAAACGGTGAAAGACAAGAAAACGAGTTACGATCCAGGAAATCAGGCTGACCTGGTAAGCCAAACGGTCTGCCAAATGGCCTGCTAAACGGCTTGCCAGGCTCAGAAATGGCCTGCCATACAGCTTCAGCAAACGAACCAAGCAAACGGCCTGCCTAAGCAAACGGGCTGGCCAAACGGCCTGCCAAACGGGTTGCCAAATGGCCTGCCAGCCGTTTGCAGGAAAATTTCAAGTCTATTTAAAGGGCTTTCTCCATCCATTTCAACACACACTCAATTTATAATTCATTTCATATTTTCAAGCTTTTAGTTAGTTTTTAGTAGTAGTTAGCTTAGCTTTTATTTTCCGGAGGATATCCCGGCGAGTCCCTGCGATCTCGGGCAGATTTATTCGGCCTTTTCAGGTTTTTATCCGAAATGCTTGTCTTTTGTATTAAACATGTGTTCTTACTTTTTATGTTTAATAATGCGTTCCGATATTGCTATGATAGCTTAATTAATCAGTATGTTGCCATGATAAAAGTTTGGGTTAGCATAATTATGTTAACTTAGTACGATTACTGTTATGATACTGAACTAAGAAGTCTGATAGATTTGTATGCTAGCATCTTAAGGATTGACCAACCTAGGTTGTGATCAGGACTTGTCTACCTATATGAAATTAGCTACTTCATAGGATTAAGACCCCTGGTTATACTGTATTGGAAGATTCTATGAACTCGGTATGGCCGGAGTTCCCGAGAGGCATTTAATGCGCTTTTATGACACGGAACTTAGAAATTGAGACATGAATGACCTAGTATGCTTATTAACTGTTCCGTAGAGACCTCTTAGGAGCTGTTAAGATCAAGTTAGTGCCTACACTGTGTAACCCAAGCATATTGCATGTTCTTGTTTGATTGTTGCCTTAGGTCTTAGTCATATCAACTGTTTAGGTATTCATTAGGTTTCTATCTGCTTTACTACCAGTATATTAACTGTGATGATGTATAATGCTTGACTTGTTATGATCTCATTAGTATGATGGAATGGTTGTTAGTTTTCATTTAAGGTTTTGCCAACTTAAACCGATGGACTCCTTCCGTTTGTGATCAGTGTTCAATCAACACGGTACGTTGTTATTCAGTTACTTAAACTGATAACGAGGGTTAGGATTAGAGCTTAACTCACTAACAAACCTAGTACCTTACTAAGGATAACCTCCGAGGTATTGTTACCTTTCAATTATACGACTAAGTGACATACTTCTCACTGCTCAAAGAGAACTCCGAGAGTTCAGAGACAAGTAGGTCTGTGTAATTGGCTCATCCAACCAGATCTACATCATTCCAAGCATAGTTTTAACATAAGCATAATTACCTTTCCCTAACCCAATACTGATATCTTGGTCAACATTTCCCTGATCTGCATACTCCGGATATCCTTCCACTTTATTTACTTTTCTGCATTTAGGACTTTTAGCTAAAATCAACTACTATCTTTTAACCAGGTAATTTAACTAAAAGACAATTATCCACTTGATCTTCAATTCGTTAATCAGCAAAAAAATACGACACTAGGTTAACTTACACCTTCTACACCTTAGAAAGTAAAAGTAAATTTAGGCCCCGCAATATATAAATAAACAAAACCACTGCGTACTACCTTGATCAATCGAATTAGACGTCATGCGGCCTAACGACACCGCACGAATAAAACCGTCCGTTTCGGCCATATCGTTAGTAGCATATCAGGTTTTCTGGCGCCACTGCCGGGGTTCGAATATTTTGATCGAGAAAGATTTTAAACAGACAAAGTATTGTTTGGTGGTGTCTAAGAAAGACAATTATACACGGACTTGGTTGTTGGATATTCCGAACAGTCTCCAATTATATTGGAACCAAAAGGATCCTGCCTCTCCGTACTCGGCCTGGCCACCTAGATACAAGTAATCTGTGAGAAGTCCTATCAATTAAGATATCCGATCTGGTTAGCGAACGAATTTCAAGAATAATTATTTTTTTAATTATCAATCCTTTTAGTAAATTAATATTTTCTAAAAGTTACTTTTAAGTCTTTTTAAACAGAAAATCATAAAAATGGAACAACAAAACACCCTTGCTTCTATGCATAAGTCATGCTTAGAAGAAAGAAGAGGACCAATCACCTTAGGAACCGAAGGAATTCCTGAAATCAGTTCACACATGATTAAACTAGTCAGTATGATCTGTAAATTTCAAGGATTACCGACTGACGATCCAAACTTTCACATAAACAAATTTATCAGTCTAGTTGACTCTTTTAAGAAGGAAGCAAACTAGAAAAACCTTTTGAAACTTCATCTTTTCCAATATTCTCTATCTTCACACGCTTTAGCAAGATTTGATGGTCTTAACCCGAATTCAATACACTCATGGGAAGAATTAACCACTAAATTTTTGAACAAATTTTATCCACCTTCCCTGCAAACCTGTTTAAGAAATGATATCGCCAACTTTTCTCAAAAAGAAAACGAGTCATTGTGTTTAGCATGGAATAGAGTAAAAGTGATGCTTAAAAGATGCCCGAATCACTCTTTAAGTCGGGCAGACATAATCTGCACGCTTTACAATGGTTTGACTAAGGATGATAAGTCTCTCCTAGACATGGCCTCGCAAAGCAATTTCATGTCTCGAACAGCAGACGAAGCATGGGATCTCTTGGACACAATAGCTGCACAGCAGGAGGATTGGAACAATGAAGCTGCTGAGAAGGATGACGTCTTCGCTCATACGGTACCAATGCTGGAAACCAGGTTACAACATCTCACCCTCACTCTTCAAGGTTTATCAAATCCTAAAAGTACCAATGCTACAAGTACCAATCTAAGGTATCCTTACCCTAGATGGGCATATAAATAGCAGAATAGCTTGGACTTTAATATACTCCTCCCGTTGCACAAACCTGCTACCCTCTCTAAAGAAGCTTTAGTTGAATTTATGAAAAAGCAGTACATAATAAACCTTCAAGTCATAGAATGCCAGAATAAATTTGATACCTTGATAAAGACTTTTGAAGTGTTAATCATAAATTTTCAGCTTACACTTAAACGTTTAACCGCTAAAGCTGAATTAGAGAGTAGTAAGCTTGATGCCCTAGTAGTTACTAGAGGAGGGAAGGAAACAACTGTTAATATACCCATACAAGAATTTTCCGATAAGGAACCTGTGCCAATTGACCCAGTTGTCAATCCACCGGAACCTATCTCTCCTAAGGCCCCGGAAATTATTCTGCGCGCCCGCATACCTTTCCCAGGTAGGCTTAGGAAGGAAAAACAAGAAGCGCAATTCGCTAAGTATTGGGATATTATTAAGAATTTACATTTGAATGTGCGACTAGTAGATGCTTTAGTAGAAATGCCAAACTGCGCTAAATTTTTCAAAGAATTGCTTTCAAACAAAGAGAGATTAAGAGAGATAGTTAGCTTGCCCTTAAATGAAGAATGCTCATTAGTGTTACAACATGGAATTCCCCCTAAGTTAGGAGATACAGGAAGATTTACGGTACCTTGCTACCTGCAAGATGTCCAAATTAGCAATGCGTTAGCAGACTTAGGAGCCAGTGTAAACCTAATGCCCTATTCGTTATTCAAAAAGCTAGGATTAAATGACTTAAGGCCCACCAGAATGACTATCCAACTCGCGGATAGATCAGTTAAGATTCCTCGGGGAATAGCTGAAGATGTCCTAGTCAGAGTGGATAAGTTCGCATTCCCCGTCAATTTCATCATTATGGATATTGAGGAAGACACGAAGGTCCCACTCATACTTGAACGACCATTCCTAAATACTGCCAAGGCCGTAATCGATGTTCACGACAAATCATTGAAACTAAGAGTTGGAACTGAGGAAGTCACATTTAATGTCGATCGACTTATAAGCCACCCCCGCGAAGAAGATATCAATCTCTCTGATTCTTTTCAAGAACTCGTCAACGAATACCTGGAAGAGACTATGGCTATATGTAGTCAAAATCAAATTTCTAAAGATCTGTTCTTTACACCTCCTAAAGGAAATCTCGACAACCATTCAGCCATAGACCTTAGTCAACACATATCTCCCCTCTCTGAAAGTAACTTTCTTGGCAAGACTATTCAAATAGCACCGCTAGGACAAGGCATTCCTTTACCTCTACTAAGGAGAAGACCGAATGAAGAAACAGATTTCATTCCGGTATATCGGGAACCCCAGTCAAAAGAGGACTGTGAGGAGTTTCCCAAACCAACATTCGAAACTAAAGAACACGTTTCAGAAGAGGAAGCATTAAGAAGGACGATTTCTATAAATGAAGAACATATAGCATCAGTGACCGCTACTAATGATGAAGAATCAGAATTCCAAGAGAGGTATGACTCGTTAGACAGAGCGGAAATAGCAAGAATAAAGCCATCTATCGAGGAGCCTCCAGAATTGGAATTGAAGAAGTTGCCCGACAATCCGGAGTATGCATTCTAGAAGAAGAGTTGCAACTCCCAGTAATCATCTCAAAAGACCTCACGCCACAAGAGAAGGCGAAATTGATTCAAGTTTTGAAATCACATAAGAAGGCAATTGCTTGGAAGATTTCCGACATAAAAGGAATCAGTCCCAATGATTGCACTCATAAGATCTTTATGGAAGACGATTTCAAACCATCAGTTCAGAGGCAAAGAAGGGTCAATCCTATGATTCAAGAAGTCGTCAAGAAAGAAGTAATCAAACTTTTGGACAACGGTCTAATCTATCCTATTTACGATTCACCATGGGTTAGTCCTGTTCAAGTGGTACCCAAAAAGGGAGGGACAACCGTAATTCAAAATGAGAATAATGAACTTATTCTAACTCGGGAAGTCACCGGTTGGAGGGTTTGCATAGACTATCGTAAACTAAACGATGCAACCCGAAAAGATCATTTTCCATTACCTTTCATCAATCAAATGTTGAAACGTCTATCAGGAAATGAATTCTACTGTTTCCTTGACGGTTTTTCCGGCTACTTTCAAATCCCCCTCGATCCAAAGGACCAACAAAAAACAACCTTTACATGTCCTTATGGAACATTTGCCTATCGACGCATGCCCTTTGGGCTATGCAATGCACCAGCTACATTCCAGCGATGCATGGTAGCAATGTTCCATGACATGATTGAACGTTGTATGGAAGTCTTCATGGACGACTTCTCAGTTTTTGGTAGTACCTTTGATTCGTGCCTTTCTAACCTTGACAAGATGCTCACCTGGTGTGAAGAGTCAAATTTAGTTCTGAATTGGAAAAAATGTCACTTCATGGTAAAAGAAGGGATAGTTTTAGGACATAAGATTTCAAAAGCAGGAATAGAAGTTGATAAGGCTAAGATTGAGACCATTACTAAGCTTCCAGATCCTACCACAGTAAGAGCGGTAAGGAGTTTTCTAGGACACACCAGTTTTTACCGACGCTTCATTAAGGATTTTTCAAAGGTCACACGACCTCTCACTCATCTCCTAGGAAAGGAAGTCCCGTTTGTCTTCGATGAAGAATGTCAAAAAGCATTCAACTATCTGAAGGAACAGTTAACACATGCACCTATCATGATTGCTCCTGATTGGAGTCTACCCTTTGAAATCATGTGTGATGCGAGTGACTTCGCAGTTGGATCTGTGCTTGGACAACGAGTAGATAAGCACTTTCATCCAATCTATTACGCAAGCAAAACCTTAACCGAAGCTCAAGAGAATTATACTACCACGGAAAAGGAGCTGCTAGCCGTAGTATTCGCCTTCGACAAATTCCATTCCTATCTCATCCTGTCCAAAACTATGGTTTACACAGATCACTCAGCCCTCAAATATCTATTCACTAAGCAAGACGCGAAACCAAGACTCCTATGATGGATCTTACTCCTACAAGAATTCGATATTGAAATTAAAGATAAGAAAGGAGCAGAGAACGTCACAGCAGATCATCTTAGTCGTTTGGAGAACCCAGCGATGGAATAACTTGCTGAACAAGATATCAGAGACAAATTTCCGGAAGAACAGCTTATGAGTTTAGGACAAACTCACATAGGATCACAATTTACTGACACTCCTTGGTATGCCGACATGGCCAGCTACCTAGTTGCTGGAGTAGTACAGAAAGGAATGAGTACCTCCCGAAGAAGGAAGTTCTTCAGGGATGCCAAGTACTACTACTGGGAAGACCCTTACCTGTTTAGAATTTGCCGTGATCAGATAATCAGGAGGTGCGTAGATGAGAAACAAGCAGCAGGGATCCTTCACCAATGTCACCATGGACCAACTGGAGGTCATCATGGAGCAAATTTAACCGCAAGAAAAGTCTACGAATCAGGATTCTATTGGCCATCTATATTCTGATATGCGCAAGAGCTTGTAAAGCGTTGTGACGCATGTCAAAGGCAAGGTATTATCTCTATGAAGAATGGGATGTCTCGAACTAATATCCAAGCTTGCGAGATCTTCGATATATGGGGATTAGACTTCATGGACCCATTCCCAAAGTCTAATGGGGAAGAATATGTCCTCGTAGTAGTAGATTACGTCTCCAAATGGGTCGAAGCCCAAGCATTTCTTACTAATGATGCCAAAGTCGTCACCAACTTCCTGAAGAGACTCTTCTGCAGATTTGGAGCTCCCCGTGCTATAATAAGTGATAGAGGCACACACTTCTGTAATACTCAATTTATGAAGATGATGCAACAATACGGAGTTACCCACAAAATGTCCACTGCCTATCATCCGTAAACTAACGGACAAGCAAAGGTCACGAATAGAGCACTCAAAAGAATATTAGAACTAACTGTCGGCCATCATGGAAATAAATGGGCCGAGAAACTTGATGATGCTCTGTGGGCATTCCAGACTGCTTACAAGAATCCTCTAGGAACTACACCCTACCGCATGATCTATGGAAAAGCCTGTCACCTTCTGCTGGAACTTTAATATAAAGGTCTCTGGGCACTGAAGACCTGCAACCTCGATCTCTCAGTTACTACAAAACATCGGAAAATGCAAATGAACGAACTCGCCGAATTAAGAGACCAAGCATATGAAACATCATACATCTACAAGGAACGAACGAAGCTTACGCATGACGCAAAATTAATCCCTACAAAGTTCGCCCCTGGAGATAAAGTTCTGCTCTTCAATTCTCGGTTCAAGAAGTTCGCTGGAAAATTTAGATCAAGATGGAGTGGCCCATACAAAGTTGTACATGCTTTTCCACACGGAGCCGTGGAATTGGAAGGACCTACTGGTAACTTCAAAGTCAATGGCCACCGGTTGAAAGCTTATCTAGAAGACCACGATAAGGAGGAGCACCTCTTCTCCTTTGATCCATTCTGAAGATCTGACAAGGAAAAGTCGAGCTGTAACGACTTAATAAACAAAGCTCTCTTGGAAGGCACCCCTTGCTTATCCTTTTTATTACTTATTATTTTCATTTCAATTATTTTTAGTCTTAAGATATTATCTCTGTGTACTAACAACTAAGTGCCGTACTTGCGCTTAGTACTTACAAGATTGTTGAATGTATTCAGGCAAAAAAATGCCAAGTTCAGGAGCTTCAGTTTACATCCCAGTTAACAGGAGGAGGACTCCTAGAGTTTACTCATCCGAAAGCAGTGCTGATCAGAACAGGCCATCAACAGGGCAACTAGGCCCAAGGCGATTGATATTGGAGAGTGTTGAGGAGGATATCAGCACATCACCGCCAGTTCCTCCCGTTCGACGATCTAGACGTTTAGCCAGGAGACCAGCCGAGCACACACAGTTGCCAGAGATGTATGAGCCACAGACAGTGATACACTATGGAGCCACTTTAAGTGACCCTGATGTTTCATGGGCACTACTCAGAGACCAGTAGAGACTCTAATGAGCTCTTAGAGCATACCTTCAGTGCGAGGGGATGCCACGCAGTACTTGAAAGGACCTGTTCATATACAATATAAACGATTCACAATAGTTGATTACATCGTGAGGTAACTGACCTCTATATGATACATTTTACAAACATTGCATTCGTTTTTAAAAGACAAACTTTCTTTACATCGAAAGTTGACGGAAAGCATACTATTTCATAATACCTCCAACTATATTTGACTTAATAATAATCTTGATGAACTCGACGACTCGAATGCAACGTATTTTGAAATATGTCATGAATGACTCCAAGTAATATCTCTAATATGAGCAAATGCACAGCGGAAGATTTCTTTCATACCTGAGAATAAACATTCTTTCAAGTGTCAACCAAAAGGTTGGTGAGTTCATAGGTTTATCATAAAACAATAAAATTAATCATTTTGATAGACCACAAGATTTAAATCCTGCATGGTACAAATGGGCCCGAATCCTATACCCACCTGTAATGTACATGCGATATCTTTTAAATACAGTACACCTTTCTCGTGTACGAAATCATCTTTCATAAATCTTAGTAACCGTACACATATCTTGTGCACAAAAATAACATACACATAATCTGTGTATAAAATCATTCTCTCGATACCTAACATTCACTTTTCATTGCTTTCATAGCTTGGCTTGGTAACCGACCTTAACATATAATGCGCATAATAATATCCCCAAAACAGAACATCTCGTCTATATAATAATCATATAAACTTCGAAGTACTAAACACGACGCCCACTAGCCCTTCCGTCTAGTGAACATTCTGGGTGGGGGTGTTAAACCCGGTAGCTACCTTTAAGATTCGCGTCAATTAGGCGTGCACTAATTCTCAAAATTAGTGATGTTCCCTAATTCTTAGGTTACCAAGCAATAATAATCAGGAGAAAAATATTCATATCAATGGTGGCAATTATCACGTCCACATAATTCAATGGTGGCAATTATCACGTCTACATAATTCATTCGAGGAATATTTTGCTTATGCCTATCTCGTCAAACATTTATAAAAGCATTTCATGTATTCAAAGTTCAAAATGTATTTCAAAAGTATTTAATAAAGCAGTTGTAAAAGTAGCGCATGTATTCTCAGTCCCAAAAATGTAAAGAGTAAAAGGGAATCAAATAAACTCACAATACGATATTTTGTAGTAAAAATATGCATACGACGGAACTGAACAATGCAAGGTTGGCCTCAGATTCACGAACCTATATGAAGTATATATATTAACACATATACTATATATATATATATATATATATATATATATATATATATATATATATATATATATATATATATATATATATATATATATATATTATTAATGATCTAATTTTTATATTAGTAACTTATATATTTCATTATTAATATGTATTCATTTTGTTATCTAAAAATATTAACTTTTGTTATGTTATATGTATTAAGTATATATATATATATATATATATATATATATATATATATATATATATATATATATATATATATATATATATATATATATATATATTAAAATATACTTAATACATATAACATAACAAAAGTTAAATATTAATAGAAGTAGTTATAATAATATCAAAATAATATTTATAGTGGAAAAAATGATAATTATTATAATACTTATTATTACTAGTAAAGATAATATTGTTAATAATTCTATTAATGATAATGATATTTATAATAATTGTAAAAAAAATTATTTATAATGTTAATGATAGTAACGATAACGATACTTTATAATTTTAACAATAATAATAATGATCATACTAGTTTTAATACAGTTATAGGTTTAAAATAATGATACTTTTAGTAATAATTATAATATTAATACTTTGTAATAAAAATTTACTACTAATCATAATCATATCAATAATATTAACAATGATAATATTAATTCCTATGTTAATGATATCGATAATAATTCTATGAATTTTATTAATACTACTTTTATTAATCTTGTTAAGATAACTATAATAATACTACCTAAATGATAACCTTAACAATAATAATTACTTTAATAATACTTTTAAGATTAATAATAATAATAACAATAATAATAATAATAATAATAGTAAGAATAATAATAACTATATTAAAATTAGAAATGGAACTACCTTAAGAAAACCCTTTAAAAAGAAAAACTGCCCCTGTAAGACCCAAATATTTACTGTACATAATGTATTTATGGTGTACGATGTGTGTATGAAGTGTACGTGTTGCTTGCTCGAACGTCGAAGGAAACTGGACGTTGTCTGAAGTGACAAGGTGTGTACGTATCTTTTCAACCCCAAATAAAGTTTGTGTTGATGTTTTAAAGCCTTACCATTGGAAAGGAAATCTTATTACGTTTCCAACGATATTTGATTCATCGAAAACGGAGCTACGGTCGAAAAGTTATGGCCAAAACAAGTTGCTGAAACCTGTTTTGGGCTCGACCACAATTTCCAGTTATTTGGAGCGGCGCTCCACCTTCTGGCGCGGCGCGCCGATTGCTGCTGAGGCAATTTTCAGCCTTTTTAAAAGGTTTAAATGAGGGGTACTTTGGTCTTTTCAATTAGGGTCGGTTTGGGGTCATCAAGACTGACCTAGAACTCCATGGGAGCTCATTTCTCACCCACACAAACACTCCCATCCTCAAACCCTAGAGAGAGATTGAGTTCTAGTGAGAGAGAACTCCATTTGGAGAAGAAGGAGGTTGTTTCGGGTCAAACCTCAAGCATTAAAGTTGTCCTACTCATCAACGGCATCATTTTGGCGGTATTGGTAAGTTCTAACTCCGAATTTCATTGTTGATTTTGCTATTCAAAGTTAGGGTTTGAACTTGATTTGTTGATAAACCCATTTAGACTCATGAAGTGGGTTTAGTGATGCTAGTAATCAGGTTTATTGTTAGTGTTGGTGGATTTTGGGTTGGTGAACAAATTGGCCTTGATTAGGACTCGTAATTGGGTTTAATCACTAGGTTTAGTGATTATGGAAGTGTTGGAACACTTTTAGGTGTGTTGGTTGACTAATTTTGACTTTGGGTCAAAATTAGGGTTTGGTGATGATTATGACCCAATTGTCGAATTAATAAGGTTTATAAACTTAAAATGGATTAGGTTGAAGCATAGAACCGAGTTAAATATGTTTTGGTGTCAAAACTTGCTAATGGCGTGATATTGACTTCTTATGGGTCAAATTAGGGTTTAAGTGTCATTTTGGGCAAGATAGGTATTTAACACCTATGATGGGGTTTAATTGGCGTATTAAGACCATTCTCACTTGTGTTAGTGATTATTGGTTAATTTTGGGCGCGGTTTGTACTTGGAAGTGCATTTGGGTCAAATTTGCACTAAGTGTCAAATTGGGTTGGTTTGTAAATCCAATCTAAGTGTGTTGTTGAATTTGTGATAATGGAATAGGTACTTTCCATTGACGAGTTGCAGATTATTCGGTAGCATTCTTCAAGGCGACAAGGTGAGTGTTAATATCCTATGTGCTTATGTATGTGTAGGATGGGTGCGGGTCGGGTGAAGTGATTCTCGGCTATAGAGCTCACTTCACATATAGGTGGATTTGATGGACTTGTGTATGGGTCCAATTGGCACGGTTGTGCGTTTTGGTTGACCACCTTTGATGAGGTGCACACTTTGTGTGTACGTTAACACATGGGCGTGTGATGTGGATTATATAACCCCAATGGCGAAGGGTTGATATTGTGAGTGGGATAAATATGCATTTATGTTTATGGCGTATTTGTTTGTGGATGTTATGGTATGAACCACGTGCCGGTAGTACCATAACATGTATGTGACGAAAGTAATTGATGTGAACCACGTGCCGGTAGCATCGAGTGTGAACCACGTGCCGGTAGCACTATAAAGATGATGATGTGAACCACGTGCCGGTAGCATCGAGTGTGAACCACGTGCCGGTAGCACTATAAAATGAGGCGTGAACCACGTGCCGGTAGCGTCAAAGTGTGAACCATGTGCCGGTAGCACTATAAACTAGTGAGACTCAAATGCGTATGGTGTGAACCACGTGCCGGTAGCACCATAACGTTATGGTTAACCATATTGTGTTGTGATTGTATAGCATGTTATATATATATATATTGTGATGAGTACATGCTAAGGTGGTTTTGGGATGGTGTACGACTTGTTAGTATTTACGAGTATGTTGATATACTAATTGTGTTACAAGTTCGTATGAGGTATTTGATATTTGTGTGGCGTGTCCATTTTATACATATATATGTATGTAGTATGTTATCATTCACTAAGCGTTAGCTTACCCTCTCGTTGTTGACTTTTTTATAGATTGCATGGATGCGGAGGCTCGGGTAAGCGGGGACTAGTGGACTCGCGTAATTGCTTTAGAAGGCTTGCTTTTGGAATGATTAGGATTGGGTAGCGTATCCCCAATCGCCATGCTCGACCTTTATTTTGTATTACAAATCATGTGGTTGAAAACTTGTATTTTCGTACGAAAGTCGTAAAACGGCCAATGTGGGCCCGGTCTTCGTAAGACTAATTTTATTAATGGAACGTGTTAGTTCTACATATATTAATGTATGGTTAAAAGCGTTTTGTCTAAATACGTTGGGAAGTGGTCAAACATTTTCGCATTTCATGACTTTTTGGACATGCCACTTTGGCGCGCCGCGCGGCCATATGGCGCGCCGCGCCATGTGCTGTACCAGCAAAATATTTTTTTTTCTTTTTTTTTCTGCGTTATTGGTTGGTTAACGGGTTGGGTTGTTACAAGTGGTATCCGAGCATGGTCTAAGGGATTTAGGTGACTTGAGATAGGTGCCTAGACTTAGACTTGTGTGTGTGCTTAATTATTGCGGGACTTGTAGGATTACGGGTCGGAATGGGTTTAGTTAGTGCCTTGTTTATAGATTGACTAACGTGTATATTAGTAATACGGATATTATTAATATATTATTGTGATGTGATAATAATTCTCGAGTGTGTTTATATCGCGTAGGATTTTGTTTGTGCTTTATTTATGTTGCGGTTGCATATATCATCGAGCGAGGCGGTCGTTGTACTAACAAGTTGATACGGCGTGTATGCGTAATAAGGACTTGCAAACCTTATTACGGGTACAAATCATGTCTAACAAGTTATGTACGACGAGTGTTTAGCAAGATGGAATGGTGTTGTGCGTATGGTTTACACGCTCGTGATCTAATCGTTTGCATTCCTTAGAATGAAAACGGAAGATGGATGTGGAACGAGTGAGCCTATTCACGAAGGGAAGAATGAGTTAACGTTAAGGATTGAGGCCGAGTTCGAACGCTATATTTCGATTTTTGCCGACAAGGTTAAACAAGTTCTTCAAGAGTCGTTCAAGGGAATAGTGACTGAGATGGTCCGAGACCAAGTGCCTAAGGTTGTGAAGGGAGAGTTAGAAAAGAGGTTTCCTAAACCTCAAGGTGTCGGTGACAAAGGAGCAACTATGGGGATTAAATCTCATGCTCCAAAATTTGCGGATCACTCTTTGGGTAAGAGAAAGTTGGAATCAAGAGGTGCTCCTAGTAAGAGGGCGAGAAGTACGCCCGAAGGTGTTGAAAAAGTGAAGAAGAGGATTAAGGGAGGTTATGGGCCTACGTGCTTTAGGTGTGGAGGACGAGGTCATTTGGAACGGGATTGTACGAGTGTACCTTTAAGCACAATCAAGTGCTTTATTTGCCAAAAGAAGGGACACCGTAAGTCGGAGTGCTCCGAATCGTTTGTCGATCGGGCTAGGAGGTTAGAACGTGACTATCTGAGGGTCAGTGAAGCGCAAGGGTCCAACGACGATGTTTCAGGTATTTTCGTCTTTGGTACAAATATGCCTTATTATTGTTTATTGTGTGCCGATGGATTCATGTATGTATTAGAGACTTAAACTTTGTTTCGTGGTCTAATTAGTCTCAAGTGAGTGTATGTTTCAAAGGTACCCATAAGGGTGCGGGATTAGTGAACTCGGTGAAGATTCGGTTTGTTAGAGATTTTGATGATAGTGCACCGGGGTAGCTTTTGAGTCGTTGACTCGTGGAAATGCGCCCTGGGGACGAATGCATGGCGGTAATACGTAGTATTAGTATGGGTGGCATTCCTAATGGAAACACCCTATGATGACGTTTGGTTGTCGGGCGAAGGGCGTAAGACTTGGTGCAACCAAGCATTCTTTAGTGTTAGGAAATGTTTCTACCAAGCCATAGGTATGTGCATTGGTGTTCGATTATTAGAGCGTTTTGCTTTCGTGTTGAAGTTGTTGAACCATGAGGTTCGACGGGTGGATAGAACCCTTGAGATCGAGTGTTTTGGGTCTCGATGTATGTTGGAAATGGAGTCTACGGGACGCAACGTTAGGTGCCTCTTTCATACCTACTAGCGTGGTATTCGACTCCGATGGTGTTGCGGTTACATTGTACTTAGGGTACCGGATATAAACCCTTAGGTACATGAGTGACTAGGTGGAAATTTGACAAACTATAGCAATTGGATTATTGCAAGTGTAAGGTTTGTGTAAATTGTGGTAGACTCTTCGTTCAAAGAGTTTAAGGATAGCTTAAATTCCTTCGTATGCTCAAGGTTGGAGCAAGATTATGGTAACGTGCGTATTAAGAGATGCAAGACGGGTGAACCTCGTCTCTCTCATAGGAGTTACGGTAATGTGATTTGGCGCATTAGTTGTTAGGTTAGTGGTCACTCTTTCTGCGAAGGTGAGCATGTGTTTATCGTCGGAATTTATTGTTAAGGACGAATTCGCGAGAATTCAAGGACTATGACCAATCAGGATATTGGTTGTGTATGTTGATAAGTGGTCATTCCACGGGATGCTATTATTCGATGATGTGGTTACGAAGCGGAGTTCTAAGTGGAGGAGTTTGTACTCTTGTACGAAGGTATTCTATTGCAGTGATATTTGGATGATGCTCGTAGGGATTCGAAGCTAGTGTTGAGACCTACATTGGTCGATTGTGGTAAAAGTACGATTTGGAATAAATTGTACTTATAGTTTTTGGATTTAAATTATCACCGAGGTGGTAAGGTGGTAAATCTCATTGGGAGATAAGTTACGTGTTCGACGAGCAAAGTAAGATCCCTCGGTTAAGGGATGTGTATGCCGGATTCTCTTCTAGGGAATTATTGTTGTGTCTATGAGTAATATGGGTGGTTCTTGGCTCGATTGTGATAGGCGTGTGGTTACCTTTGGGAATAGAGTAATGGGACTTTGAGAAAGGTTACGAAAAGGTTACGATGCCTCATTATCGTATACTTTGGGTGGTAGTTACACAATAGCCATTTTGTGAACTACAAGGTGATTATGTGGTGTTTATTTGGGGTTATCTCTATGTTGACCGTGTTTGACTTATGATAGGTGACGAGGGATATCCGGAAGGATTAGCTCTTCGTTAACCACTCGTGGTTGTGATTGATGGTGAGCGGTTTTTGGAAGGAACCGTTACTTGTATGGATATGATGCTAATTGCCCGTATAAATTGTGCACATAGCCGTTTTGTGCACATGGTTGTGAGTGATAGCCGATTTTTACTCACACATTGGTAAATAGTGATGCGATAGCCGTGTTTCGCTCACATATGGTTGGTAGTGTTGCAATAGCCGTTTTTGCACACTACGGATATATCACGATAGCCGTTTTTGTACACCATGGGTTTCATGTGAACTAACCTTCGCGTTGTTGGACTTCAGAACCACTGGTTGTTTTAAGCTCTGATGGTTCGGTCGTAGGGACCATGTTGTGTGATTAGTGATGTAATAGCCGTATTTTGCTCACGTAATTAGGTAGTTGCGTATTAGCTATGTTTGCGCACTACTAAGGGTGTTAGATGGTAAGTGTTATCCGTAAGGATTCGTCTTTACTTGGTCTTCATCGTTTGGGTTGTTGACCTTAGGTCGATATTTGGTTGTTTTTAGCATTGTACTTGGAAAGGGTACACTATAGGGTTGATATCTCGGTGCGAGATCGGTTGAGTTTTTCCCGATGTATGGGGGATTGAGCAGGTTTTAGTGCTCGGATTTTAGTTTCGATAAAATTGCGGGTGATGATTTTAGTTGTTAAAGGCGATTCATTGGGAAGAATTGCTTAGAAAAGTCGGATTGGGACTTATAATTGAGGACCGTTGAGTAGTTCTGGATTGGTTAAGTGGAGGAGATCACGAGGACGTGATCGAGTTTAAGTGGGGGAGAGTTGTAAGACCCAAATATTTACTGTACATAATGTATTTATGGTGTATGATGTGTGTATGAAGTGTACGTGTTGCTTGCTCGAACGTTGAAGGAAACTGGACGTTGTCTGAAGTGACAAGGTGTGTATGTATCTTTTCAACCCCAAATAAAGTTTGTGTTGATGTTTCAAAGCCTTACCATTGGAAAGGAAATCTTATTACGTTTCCAACGATATTTGATTCATCGAAAACGGAGTTACGGTCGAAAAGTTATGGCCAAAACAAGTTGCTGAAACCTGTTTTGGGCTCGACCACAATTTCCAGTTATTTGGAGCGGCGCTCCACCTTCTGGCGCGGTGCGCCGATTACTGCAGAGGCAATTTTCAGCCTTTTTAAAAGGTTTAAATGAGGGGTACTTTGGTCTTTTCAATTAGGGTCGGTTTGGGGTCATCAAGACTGACCTAGAACTCCATGGGAGCTCATTTCTCACCTACACAAACACTCCCATCCTCAAACCCTAGAGAGAGATTGAGTTCTAGTGAGAGAGAACTCCATTTGGAGAAGAAGGAGGTTGTTTCGGGTCAAACCTCAAGCATTAAAGTTGTCCTACTCGTCAACGGTATCATTTTGGCGGTATTGGTAAGTTCTAACTCCGAATTTCATTGTTGATTTTGCTATTCAAAGTTAGGGTTTGAACTTGATTTGTTGATAAACCCATTTAGACTCATGAAGTGGGTTTAGTGATGCTAGTAATCAGGTTTATTGTTAGTGTTGGTGGATTTTGGGTTGGTGAACAAATTGGCCTTGATTAGGACTCGTAATTGGGTTTAATCACTAGGTTTAGTGATTATGGAAGTGTTGGAACACTTTTAGGTGTGTTGGTTGACTAATTTTGACTTTGGGTCAAAATTAGGGTTTGGTGATGATTATGACCCAATTGTCGAATTAATAAGGTTTATAAACTTAAAATGGATTAGGTTGAAGCATAGAACCGATTTAAATATGTTTTGGTGTCAAAACTTGCTAATGGCGTGATATTGACTTCTTATGGGTCAAATTAGGGTTTAAGTGTCATTTTGGGCAAGATAGGTATTTAACACCTATGATGGGGTTTAATTGGCGTATTAAGACCATTCTCACTTGTGTTAGTGATTATTGGTTAATTTTGGGCGCGGTTTGTACTTGGAAGTGCATTTGGGTCAAATTTGCACTAAGTGCCAAATTGGGTTGGTTTGTAAATCCAATCTAAGTGTGTTGTTGAATTTGTGATAATGGAATAGGTACTTTCCATTGACGAGTTGCAGATTATTCGGTAGCATTCTTCAAGGCGACAAGGTGAGTGTTAATATCCTATGTGCTTATGTATGTGTAGGATGGGTGCGGGTCGGGTGAAGTGATTCTCGGCTATAGAGCTCACTTCACATATAGGTGGATTTGATGGACTTGTGTATGGGTCCAATTGGCACGGTTGTGCGTTTTGGTTGACCACCTTTGATGAGGTGCACACTTTGTGTGTACGTTAACACATGGGCGTGTGATGTGGATTATATAACCCCAATGGCGAAGGGTTGATATTGTAAGTGGGATAAATATGCATTTATGTTTATGGCGTATTTGTTTGTGGATGTTATGGTATGAACCACGTGCCGGTAGTACCATAACATGTATGTGACAGAAGTAATTGATGTGAACCACGTGCCGGTAGCATCGAGTGTGAACCACATGCCGGTAGCACTATAAAGATGATGATGTGAACCACGTGCCGGTAGCATCGAGTGTGAACCACGTGCCAGTAGCACTATAAAATGAGGCGTGAACCACGTGCCGGTAGCGTCAAAGTGTGAACCATGTGCCGGTAGCACTATAAACGAGTGAGACTCAAATGCGTATGGTGTGAACCACGTGCCGGTAGCACCATAGCGTTATGGTTAACCATATTGTGTTGTGATTGTATAGCATGTTATATATATATATATATATATATATATATATATATATATATATATATATATATATATATATATATATATATATATATATATATATTGTGATGAGTACATGCTAAGGTGGTTTTGGGATGGTGTACGACTTGTTAGTATTTACGAGTATGTTGATATACTAATTGTGTTACAAGTTCGTATGAGGTATTTGATATTTGTGTGGAGTGTCCATTTTATACATATATATGTATGTAGTATGTTATCATTCACTAAGCGTTAGCTTACCCTCTCGTTGTTGACTTTTTTATAGATTGCATGGATGCGGAGGCTCGGGTAAGCGGGGACTAGTGGACTCGCGTAGTTGCTTTAGAAGGCTTGCTTTTGGAATGATTAGGATGGGTAGCGTATCCCCAATCGCCATGCTCGACCTTTATTTTGTATTACAAATCATGTGGTTGAAAACTTGTATTTTCGTACGAAAGTCGTAAAACGGCCAATGTGGGCCCAGTCTTCGTAAAACTAATTTTATTAATGGAACGTGTTAGTTCTACATATATTAATGTATGGTTAAAAGCGTTTTGTCTAAATACGTCGGGAAGTGGTCAAACATTTTCGCATTTCATGACTTTTTGGACAGGCCACTTTGGCGCGCCGCGCGGCCATATGGCGCGCCGCGCGGCCATATGGCGCGCCGCGCCATGTGCTGTACCAGCAAAATATTTTTTTTTCTTTTTTTTTTCTGCGTTATTGGTTGGTTAACGGGTTGGGTTGTTACACCCCAAGCGAGGATTGAACCCGCAACCTCTCGTAAACCCGAAAGTCCCTTAACCTTTTCTCTGCATCCATTTTTCTGATATTATCCCAACTTTAAATTTATTTAAGTTATTCCCTTCTGTTTTCCCTTTACCTCTTATTCTCAAAACTTAATCGACGAAGATCAATACGAAATCTATTCTGTTAGTTTGGAGCTTGAATTTAGATAGGTATATGAAACATAAACACTTAGTTATCGTTGTTTTGGATTAACAGAAAAATAAAAAAAATTTAGTCGTACCTGTTATACACCACGAAGAACACAAATCCATTTTGGAATTTAAGGACGATTTAGACTGTAATTATAAAATGAAAGATGTTTCAAATGATTCATAAAGTATTTGGGAATCCTTTATTTCAACAGAAACAAGTTATAAAACTCCAATTTGATCTTTGAACTGCGTTTGACTTTTTAGAACCCGGACTTTGACTCCAAAATTCGATTTCGATTCAATGAATTGAAGATTAAAACTTTTCATGCAGTTTAAAGAGGATAATCATAACACAACTACATTATTAGTTTTTGAAATTTTAAATGAAATCGAGTTTTGAATAAATCGTATGAAGAACATGGGCGGTTTTTCTTTCTTTATTTCTTTTTTTTTCTTCCAAATTTGATGTTGTATGTGGTGTAATGGGTATAAAGGGTGGAGAGAAAAAAAAAACGAATCAGTTCCTAAATTGCAAATGGGAATCCATTATTAAACATCAATTTGTGTCAATAGGTAATATTCTAGCCAGAGTATCAAACAAAAACAAGATACAGCAGATAGCAATTAAATAAATAAAAAGAAATAGAATTGAGAATGATTCGTAACTAATTTTTGTTGGGTTCTTAATTTGATTGGTACGATTTTTGTAATGGGAGGACAATCAAGCACAGTTTGAAAGTTACGTAATCGGATTCGTACTGAGTTCCTTGGATTTATAGTTTATAAAATAGATACTAATAATTATAAATAATAATGATATTAATAATAAATAAAATGATAATAATCATATTCTTAATGTTAATAACAATGAAATGTATTATTTCCAATAAATATTATTAATAATCCTAATAATAATTATTTTAATAATAATTGTAATAATATTAAATAATAATAATGATGTTAATTATAAATATGGTAATAATAATATTATTCATATTACTATTTATAATGATACTGATTATAATAATACTAATTATAACAATGATACTATATCAAATTATATATATCAAATTCGTATCTATAGACTGTATATTTAAATAATATTACTAACACTGGTATTGATATTAATGTTGAAAATAATTATAACAACTATATTTTTAACTTGAAATCATATTTAATATATCAGTATCTTAATTTATCAATTATATCATAATTTATATATATAATTCAATATTTATACACTATATATATATATATATATATATATATATATATATATATATATATATATATATATATATATATATATATATTACAATATACATATCATAATATTTATACGTAGAAATCATATAGGTTCATTTTGAATTATAACCTAACTATCTTGTAACTTATCTTACATTTTTAATTCAAGTTTTAAATTATATTTTACTATTTTTTAATTATTATATATATACTTATATTTATAATCTACTACCGAGAAAATCATCCAAATTCAACAACGATTGAAAACCGCCCAGAGTCGACAAAAGAGCTATGCGGACAGTAAAAGAAAAGATATAGAATTTGAGATTGGAGAGATGGCCATGCTTAAGGTTTCACCTTGGAAAGGCGTTGTTCGATTTGGTAAACGGGGGAAACTAAATCCAAGGTACATTGGACCATTCAAGATTATAGACCGTGTCGGACCAGTAGCTTACCAACTGGAGTTACCTCAACAACTTGCAGCTGTACATAACACTTTTCATGTCTCGAATCTGAAGAAGTGTTTTGCTAAAGAAGATCTCACTATTACCTTAGACGAAATCCAAATCAACGAAAAACTTCAACTTATTGAAGAACCCGTCGAAATAATGGATCGTGAGGTTAAAAGACTTAAGCAAAACAAGATACCAATTGTTAAGGTTCGATGGAATGCCCGTAGAGAACCCGAGTTTACCTGGGAACGTGAAGATCAGATGAAGAAGAAATACCCGCACCTATTTCCAGAAGATGTGTCAACACCTCCAACTGCTTAAAATTTCGGGACGAAATTTAATTAACGGGTAGGTACTGTAGTGACCCGAAATTTTCCATGTTATATATTAAATGAAAACTATATTTGTATGATTAAATGTTTCCAACATGTTAAGCAATCAAACTTGTTAAGACTTGATTATTTGAAATGTGCTTCATATAGACAATTGACCACCCAAGTTGACCGGTGATTCACGAACGTTAAAAATTTGTAAAAACTACATGATTATATATATATATATATATATATATATATATATATATATATATATATATATATATATATATATATATATATATATATATATATATATATATATATATATATATATATATATGGTTAACATGAGATTATGATAAGTAAGTATCTCACTAATTATATTAATAATGAGTGATATACATAAAAATGAGTTTATTGAATTAAGAAACTCGAAACGATATATATAACGATTATCGTTATAACAACATCTTACTAAATACATATAAATCATATTAAGATATTGATACACTATGTTTAACATGATAAAATAATAATTAAGTATATCATTAAGTGTGTTAACAATGAACTACATATGTAAAACAAGACTACTAACTTAAGAATTTTGAAACGAGGCATATATGTAACGATTATCGTTGTAACGATATTTTAATGTATATATATCATATTAAGATATATTCATACATTATAATATCATGATAATGTAATAATTTAACATTTCATTTAAGTATAATAACAATGGATTAATTATATTTAACAAGATCGTTAACTTAAAGGTCTTAAAACAACACTTACATGTAATGACTAACGGTGACTTAACGACTCAGTTAAAATGTATATACATGTAGTGTATTAAGATGTATTAATACACTTTTGAAAGACTTCAAGACATATATCAAAGTATTTCTACTTAGCCAAAATGCTCAAAATTACATTCTCATTCGTTTCCATCAATAATTCTAGTCGTGTACACCTTTATTTGTACTCGTACAATACACAGCTTCTAGATGTATTTACTATTGGTATATACACCTTTAATCATTCATTCTTAGCAGCCATCTTAGAGTCAAAAACATGTGGAACCATTATTTAACAACTTTTATGACTAATGAGATAAAAACAAACTTAAGGATCTTTTTTTTCTTTATAATAAGTAATTTTGTGTTTATGATTTCACCCCATTTTTCCATTCCATTTTCTCATACTTACACTCCAAATTCTCTCTCAAAATACTCCTAACATCATAATTGATCATCTCCAAGCATTTTCATCATCTTTTAGCTTCAATTACAAGCTTTAATCATCATAAAAATAACCATTCAAGAACACTTCAAGAAATCTTGCTAGCTTACTTCCAATCTTGCAAATCCATTTCAAGTGATCATCCAATCTCAAGAAATCTTTCTTATTTACAGTAATATATCTTTCTAATTCAAGGTAATACTCATATTCAAACTTTGATTCAATTTCTATAACTATAACAATCTTATTTCGAGTGGAAACCTTACTTGAACTTGTTTTCGTGTCATGATTCTGCTTCAAGAACTTTTAAGCCATCCAAGGATCCTTTGAAGCTAGATCTATTTTTCTATTTTCCAGTAGGTTTATCCACAAAATTTGAGGTAGTAATGATGTTAATAACATCATTCAATTCATACATATAAAGCTATCTTATTCGAAGGTTTAAACTTGTAATCACTAGAACATAGTTTAGTTAATTCTAAACTTGTTCGCAAACAGAAGTTAATCCTTCTAACTTGACTTTTAAAATCAACTAAATACATGTTCTATATCTATATGATATGCTAACTTAATGATTTAAAACCTGGAAACACGATGAACACCGTAAAACCGGACATACGCTGTCGTAGTAACAGCGCGGGCCGTTTTCGGTTTGATAATTAAAAACTATGATAAACTTTGATTTAAAATTTGTTCTTCCGAGAAAATGATTTTTCTTATGAACATGAAACTATATCCAAAAATCATGGTTAAACTCAAAGTGGAAGTATGTTTTTCAAAATGGTCATCAAGACATCGTTCTTTCGACTGAAATAACTACCTCTTACAAAAATGACTGAGGAAGATTCATAAAATAGAGTTCAATATGAAACCATAGCAATTTGATTCACTCAAAACAGATTTAAAACGAAGAAGTTATGGGTAATACAAGATTGGATATTTTTTGATTGTTGTAGTTACGGGAAATATTGTAACAATTCTATACAAATCATATCCTAGCTAAATTATATTGTATTATACATGTATTCTAATATATTATGTAATCTTGGGATACCATAGACACATATGAAAATGTTTTGACATATCATATCGACCCATCTATAAATATTATTTGGAACAACCATAGACACTCTATATGCAGTAATGTTGGAGTTAGCTATACAGGGTTGAGGTTGATTCCAAAAATATATATACTTTGAGTTGTGATCTAGCCTGAGACGTGTATACACTGGGTCATGGATTGATTCAAGATAATATATATCAATTTATTTCTGTACATCAAACTATGGACAACTAGTTGTAGGTTACTAACTAGGACAGCTGACTTAATACACTTAAATCATTAAAACGTAATAAAAAGTGTTGTGAATATATTTCGATCATACTTTGATATATACGTACATATTTGTTATAGGTTCGTGAATAGACCAGTGGCCAAGTCTTACTTCCCGACGAAGTAAAAATCTGTGAAAGTGAGTTATAGTCCCATTTTTAAAATCTAATATTTTTGGGATGAGAATACATGCAGTTTTATAAATATTTTACAAAATAGACACAAGTATGCGAAACTACATTCTATGGTTGGATTATTAAATCGAATATCGCCCTTCAAGTCTGGTAGCCTAAGAATGAGGGAAATGGCCCCTAATTGACGCGAATCCTAAAGATAGATCTATTGGGCTTAACAACCCCCATTCAGGTTATGGATGGTTTAGTACTTCGAGATTATTATACAGACGAGAGGTTCTGTTTTGGGGATATTCTATGCATTAAGTTAACGTCGGTTACCAGGTGTTCAACATATGAATAATTTTTATGCACTTGCGAGTGTAATGATATTTATGAAAAATGAGAAATCTTGTGGTATATTATTATGATTTGATAATATATAGGTTAAACCTATAACTCACCAACATTTTTGTTGACGTTTTAAGCATGTTTATTCTCAGCTGATTATTAAGAGCTTCCGCTGTTGCATACTAAAATAAGGACAAGGTTTGGAGTCCATGCTTGTATGATATTGTGTAAAAACTGCATTCAAGAAACTTACTTTGATGTAATATATTTTTATTGTAAACCATTATGTAATGGTCGTGTGTAAACGGTATTTTTTAGATTATCATTACTTGATAATCTACGTAATGCTTTTTAAACCTTTATCGATAAAATAAAGGTTATGGTTGTTATAAAAATGAATGCAGTCTTTGAAAAACGTCTCATATAGAGGTCAAAACCTCTCGACGAAATCAATTAATATGGAACGTTTATAATCAATATGAACGGGACATTTCAGTTGGTATCCGAGCGTTGGTCTTAGAGAACCAGAAAATTTGCATTAGTGTGTCTTATCGAGTTTGTTAGGATGCATTAGTGAGTCTAGACTTCGACCGTGTTTTCTTTAAAAATGATTGCTTAACATTTTTGTTGGAAACCATTTATTATTAACATGTAAATATTATGTGATATATTAATCTCTTAACGTGTTTGATATTGTGTGATAGATGTCTACCTCTAGCACGAATCCCATTGACTCACCTAATAATAATGAAGAGTCGAATATATATTGGGAAGATTCACAAATTCCCGAAGAACCGGAAGAAGAAGAACCAGAAGAAGAAGAACCTGAAGAAGAAGAACCGGAAGAAGAGGAACCGGAAGAAGAAGAGGTTCCGGAGGTGGAAGTATTAGGAACCACAAAAAAACGGTCAAATAAAAGAAAATCCTCAACCAATGGACCAAAGTTAATAATGGTCAATGGTGTTTCCGCTAAGGAAGCAAAATATTGGGAAGATTACCAATTCTCCGATGAATCGGATCCCGATGAGGATTCCGATGATGTTATAGAAATTACCTCGACCCAATTTAAAGAGGAAAAAGAAAATAATAAGGGAAAATGTATAAAAATAGAGAAACCTGATTCCAACCCCGATGAACTTTATATGTATCGGCAACATCCGTATTTCCTAAATTGTAACAATAATCCGGGAACCTCTAAACCACCAGGTTTTTCTAAACCATTGTGGAAAACGACAGCTCGTATTAGGGGAGCACCATATATCCCTAGAAAATTAGCGAAATGAGCTAAGTCCGAAGAAGAAGAAACAAGCGAGTCTGGATAAAGGGTTGTAATCATGCGGTGTAATATATGTAATATAAGTGTGCTTGTACTTTTATGTTGTATGTAAAAAAAAAATTGCTTGTATTATTTGATAATTATCTTTTACAAATCTAATCCTCGTCTGTTTTACAGTATAAAAACACAATGGACGTTAAGGATAGACAACCAAAAATTTTAGAAGACCTATCCGGGGACATGATTGATGAAATCTTGTCTAAAGTTGGTCAGAATTAGTCGGCACAATTATTTACGGTGAAATTAGTTTGTAGAACATTTGATGAAAGTTCCAAGAATGCCTTAGTTTATAAAAGGCTTTCCTTTGAAAGTTGGGGTATATCACATTGGGGAGACCGTAAGCTACGCCGTGTTTTCTTTAAAGCATTAAATGCGGTGAACCCAAGTGCAATTTTACGCTACGGATTAAGAACCTATTTTGAATCAACTTATCCCAACATAGGACTTCGTAAATTAGAAAGAGCTTCTAACATGCAACATAAAGAAGCATGTTATGCTTATGGGTTAGTGATGCTCGCTTCTCACCAAAGTGAGAAAAAGAACATCGGATTACAACTATTAAACAAAACATTCCCACAAGTAACGGACTCAGTAGTTGGGGTGAGAAACAAGGTTTTTAGATTGTTACGGGACTGTTGGGCATTACGAAACCCTCGTCCGTTTGACGATGTTACAACATGCTGTCTTATCAATGGCCACAACGGTTATGTTCCACAAAACCAATGATGGAAAGTAGTCTTAGTAAAACCAGAATGCATGATTTGTTTCTGGACTTATGAACTACGTGTCTTTATTGCCTTTGTTGAACGACTTGCGTATTAACTAGGATTGTCATCGAAACTGCTTTGTATCAATGTTATTGTGTGCTATATTTTATGCTATATAGCGGTATTGTAAGTTTGTAAAATATTGTGTAATAGTTTGAATGCGAAATATTATTATAATCAGTTTTTCATATAGAATTGTAGTGGTTGAATTGTATAGTAGCTACTAAGTATGAACTTAACGGGTAGGTACTACCCGAATGGAAAAAAAAAACTATAAAACGCTAATATGAAGAAAAAGCTTTTATAAATAAGTTCATATTATGCTACGAAATACTATTGACTACTCTTGATATTCTATATGATTAACTAAATTCTTTTGGCTATTTTTGAAGGAAATGGCACCAACTACTCGACACACCCTGAATATGAGCGAGGAAGAATTCTGTGCTTTCCTTGCAGCAAACATAGCCGCAGTACAGGCTGCGATGCAAAATAACAATAACTCTGAATCCAGCAATGGAACTAACGGCACGAGAACTCGTGTAGGATGCTCCTACAAAGAATTCACTGCCTATAAACCTTTGGAATTCGATGGAACCGAGGGTCCAATCTGATTAAAAGGGTGGACTGAGAAGGTTGAATCGGTGTTTGCCATAAGTAAGTGCACTGAAGAAGACAAAGTAAAGTACGTTACGCATACCTTCACGAGTACTGCGTTAACATGGTGGAACACTTATCTAGAACAGGTGGGACAAGATGCAGCTTACGCACTACCGTGGTCAGCATTCAAACACTTAATGAACGAGCAGTACCGTCCCAGAAATGAGGTCAATAAGCTCAAGGTAGAGCTTAGAGGGTTACGAACACAAGAGTTTGATATTACCACGTACGAACGACGATTCACAGAGTTGTGCCTATTGTGTCCGGGAGCATTCGAAGATGAAGAAGAGAAAATTTACGTATTTGTAAAAGGGTTACCGGAAAGGATCCAAGAGGATATTAGTTCACACGAGCCCGCCTCCATACAAAAGGCAAGTCGAATGGCTCATAAACTTATAAATCAAATTGAGGAAAGAATTAAAGAACAGGCGACCGAAGAAGCCAATACGAAACAAGTCAAGAGGAAATGGGAAGAAACCAGTGACAAGGGTCACAATTTCAATAATCAACCCAACAATCACAACTACAATTGCACCAATTTTCACAACAAAAAACGCAACAACAACAACCACCTCAGCAACAACTACAACAACCGTTTCAACAACAATAACAACTGCAACAACAACAATCCCAATAATAACAACAAGAGGCAGAAATTCTGCCAGAGATGTGAAGGATACCATCCAACTGGGCTCTGTACAGCAGTGTGTACTAAGTGTAATAGAAAGGGCCATGGTGCGACAAAGTGCGAAATCTACGGATCAATGGTTAAGGGAACAAATAAGGCCGGAACAAGTTATGCCGACATTACCTGTTTCGGATGTGGGAAGAAGGGCCATTACAAAAATATGTGTCCAAATAAGGGGGATAATAATGGGCAAGGCCGAGGAAGAGTCTTCAACATTAATGCGGTTAAAGCGCAGGAAGACCCGGAGCTTGTTACGGGTACGTTTCTTATTGACAATACATCTGCTTATGTTTTATTTGATTCGGGTGCGGATAGAAGCTATATGAGTAAGGATTTCTGTGCTAAATTAAGTTGTCCATTGACGCCTTTGGATAATAAGTTTATACTAGAATTAGCAAACGGTAAATTAATTGCAGCAGATAATATATGTCGGAATCGAGAAATTAAACTGGGTAGCGAAACGTTTAAGATTGATTTGATACCAGTAGAGTTAGGGAGTTTTGATGTGATAATCGGCATGGACTGGTTGAAAGTGGTGAAAGCAGAGATTGTATGTTACAAAAATGCAATTCGCATTGTACGAGATGAAGGAAAACCCTTAATGGTGTACGGAGAAAAGAGCAACTCGAAGCTAAATCTTATTAGTAATTTGAAGGCGCAAAAGCTAATAAGAAAGGGTTGCTATGCTATTCTAGCACACGTCGAGAAAGTACAAACTGAAGAAAAGAGCATCAATGATGTTCCCGTCGCAAAAGAATTTCCCGATGTGTTTCCGAAAGAATTACCGGGATTACCTCCACACCGATCCGTTAAATTTCAAATAGATCTTGTACAGGGAGATGCACCAATAGCTCGTGCTCCATACAGACTCGCACCCAGCGAAATGAAGTAACTTCAAAGCCAATTACAAGAACTTCTAGAGCGTGGTTTCATACGACCAAGTACATCACCATGGGGAGCTCCTGTTTTGTTTGTCAAAAAGAAGGATGGTACATTCAGGTTGTGTATAGACTACCGAGAGTTGAACAAACTTACCATCAAGAACCGTTACCCACTACCGAGAATCGACGACTTATTTGATCAACTACAAGGCTCGTCGATTTATTCGAAGATCGATTTAAGTTCCGGATATCATCAAATGCGGGTAAAGTAGGATGATATTCCGAAGACTGCTTTCAGGACGCGATACGGTCATTACGAGTTTATGGTTATGCCGTTTGGTTTAACTAACACACCATCTGTGTTCATGGACCTCATGAACAGAGTGTGTGGACCATATCTCGACAAGTTTATCATTGTATTCATCGATGACATACTTATTTACTCAAAGAATGATCAAGAGCATGAAGAACATTTGAGGAAAGTACTAGAATTGTTGAGGAAAGAAAAACTGTACGCTAAGTTTTCAAAGTGTGCATTTTGGTTGAAAGAAGTTCAATTCCTCGGACATGTTGTGAGCAAAGAAGGTATTCAGGTTGATTCGGGAAAGATTGAAACCGTTGTAAACTGGGAAACCCCAAAAACTCCGAAGCATATACGTCAATTTTTAGTATTGGCTTGTTACTACAGAAGATTCATCCAAGATTTTTCCAAAATAGCAAAACCCTTGACTGCGTTAACGCATAAAGGAAATAAATTTGAATGGAAGGATGAACAGGAGGAAGCGTTCCAATTGTTGAAGAAAAACTAACTACAACACCTATATTGTCATTGCCTGAAGGGAATGATGATTTTGTGATATATTGTGACGCCTCAAAGCAAGGTCTCGGTTGTGTATTAATGCAACGAACGAAAGTAATTGCTTATGCGTCTAGACAATTGAAGATTCACGAGCAAAATTATACGACTCACGATTTGGAATTGGGCGCTGTTGTTTTTGCATTAAAAACTTGGAGGCATTACTTATATGGGGTCAAAAGTATTATATATACCGACCATAAAAGTCTCCAACATATATTTGATCAGAAACAACTAAACATGAGGCAGCGTAGGTGGATTGAATTGTTAAATGACTACGACTTTGAGATTCGTTACCACCCTGGAAAGGCGAATGTGGTAGCCGACGCTTTGAGTAGAAAGGACAGAGAACCTATATGGGTAAAAGCTATGAACATAATTATTCGTACTAACCTTACTACTCAAATAAAGGAGGCGCAACAGGGGGTTGTAAAAGAAGGAAAGTTGAAGAATGAGATACCCAAAGGATCAGAGAAACATCTTAAAATTCGGGAAGACCTAACCCGATATAGGTCTGATAGAATTTGGGTACCAAAGTTTGGAGATGTGAGAGAAATGGTACTTAAGGAAGCACATAAAACCAGATACTCAATACATCCCGGAGCAGGAAAAATGTACAAAGATCTCAAGAAGCACTTTTGGTGGCCGGGTATGAAAGCCTATATTGCTAAATATGTAGGAGAATGTTTGACGTGTTCAAAGGTCAAAGCTAAACATCAGAAACTATCAGGTCTACTCCAACAACCTGAAATCCCAGAATGGAAATGGGAAAACATTACCATGGATTTCATTACTAAATTGCCAAGGACTGCAAGTGGTTATGATACTATTTGGGTAATAGTCGATCTTCTCACCAAGTCAGCACACTTCCTGCCAATGAGAGAAGATGACAAAATGGAGAAGTTAGCACGTCTATACTTGAAGGAAGTTGTCTCCAGACATGGAATACCAGTCTCTATAATCTCTGATAGGGATGGCAGATTTGTTTCAAGGTTTTGGCAGACACTGCAACAAGCATTGGGGACTCATCTAGACATGAGTACTGCTTATCATCCATAAACTGATGGGCAGAGTGAAAGGACGATACAGACGCTTGAAGACATGCTACGAGCATGTGTTATCGATTTTGGAAACAGTTGGGATCGACACATACCGTTAGCAGAATTTTCCTACAACAACAGTTATCATTCGAGTATTGAGATGGCGCTGTTTGAGGCACTTTATGGTAGAAAGTGCAGGTCTCCAATTTGTTGGAGTGAAGTGGGGGATAGATAGATTACGGGTCCGGAGATAATACAAGAAACTACCGAGAAAATCATCCAAATTCAACAACGATTGAAAACCGCTCAGAGTCGACAAAAGAGCTATGCGGACAGTAAAAGAAAAGATATAGAATTTGAGATTGGAGAGATGGTCATGCTTAAGGTTTCACCTTGGAAAGGCATTGTTCGATTTGGTAAACGGGGGAAACTAAATCCAAGGTACATTGGACCATTCAAGATTATAGATCGTGTCGGACCAGTAGCTTACCAACTGGAGTTACCTCAACAACTTGCAACTGTACATAACACTTTTCATGTCTCGAATCTGAAGAAGTGTTTTGCTAAAGAAGATCTCACTATTCCGTTAGACGAAATCCAAATCAACGAAAAACTTCAATTTATTGAAGAACCCGTTGAAATAATGGATCGTGAGGTTAAAAGACTTAATCAAAACAAGATACCAATTATTAAGGTTCGATGGAATGCCCGTAGAGGACCCAAGTTTAACTGGGAGCATGAAGATCAGATGAAGAAGAAATACCCGCACCAATTTCCAGAAGATGCGTCAACACCTCCAACTGCTTAAAATTTCGGGACGAAATTTAATTAACGGATAGGTACTATAGTGACCCGAACTTTTCCATATTATATATTAAATGAAAAATATATTTGTATAATTAAATGTTTCCAACATGTTAAGCAATCAAACTTGTTAAGACTTGATTATTTGAAATGTGCTTCATATAGACAATTGACCACCCAAGTTGACCGGCGATTCACGAACGTTAAAAATTTGTAAAAACTACATGATGATATATATATATGGTTATATATATGGTTAACATGAGATTATGATAAGTAAGTATCTCACTAATTATATTAACAATGAGTGATATGCATAAAAATGAATTTATTGAATTAAGAAACTCGAAACGATGTATATAACGATTATCGTTATAACAACGTCTTACTAAATACATATGAATCATATTAAGATATTGATACACTATGTTTAACATGATAAAATGATAATTAAGTATATCATTAAGTGTGTTAACAATGAACTACATATGTAAAACAAGACTACTAACCTAAGAATTTTGAAACGAGGCATATATGTAACGATTATCGTTGTAACAACATTTTAATGTATATATATCATATTAAGATATATTCATACATTATAATAGCATGATAATGTAGTAATTTAATATCTCATTTAAGTATAATAACAATGGATTAATTACATTTAACAAGATCGTTAACTTAAAGGTCTTAAAACAACACTTACATATAATGACTAACGGTGACTTAACGACTCAGTTAAAATGTATATACATGTAGTGTATTAAGATGTATTAATACACTTTTGAAAGACTTCAAGACATATATAAAAGTATTTCTACTTAGCAAAAATGCTCAAAATTACATTCTCATTCGTTTCCATCAACAATTCTACTCGTGTACACCTGTATTTGTACTCGTACAATACACAGCTTCTAGATGTATTTACTATTGGTATATACACCTTTAATCATTCATTCTTAGCAGCCACCTTAGAGTCAAAAACATGTGGAACCATTATTTAACAACTTGTATGACTAATGAGATAAAAACAAACTTAAGGATCTTTTTTTTCTTTATAACAAGTAATTTCGTTTTTATGATTTCACCCCATTTTTCCATTCCATTTTCTCATACTTACACTCCAAATTCTCTCTTAAAATACTCCTAACATCATACTTGATCATCTCCAAGCTTTTTCATCATCTTTTAGCTTCAATTACAAGCTTTAATCATCATAAAAACAACCATTCAAGAACACTTCAAGAAATCTTGCTAGCTTACTTCCAATCTTGCAAATCCATTTCAAGTGATCATCCAATCTCAATAAATCTTTCTTATTTACAGTAATATATCTTTCTAATTCAAGGTAATACTCATATTCAAACTTTGATTCAATTTCTATAACTATAACAATCTTATTTCGAGTGGAAACCTTACTTGAACTTATTTTCGTGTCATGATTCTGCTTCAAGAACTTTCAAGCCATCCAAGGATCCTTTGAAGCTAGATCCATTTTTCTATTTTCCAGTAGGTTTATCCACAAAACTTGAGGTAGTAATGATGTTCATAACATCATTCAATTCATACATATAAAGCTATCTTATTCGAAGGTTTAAACTTGTAATCACTAAAACATAGTTTAGTTAATTCTAAACTTGTTCGCAAACAGAAGTTAATCCTTCTAACTTGACTTTTAAAATCAACTAAACACATGTTCTATATCTATATGATATGCTAACTTAATGATTTAAAACCTGGAAACACGATGAACACCGTAAAACCGGACATACGCTGTCGTAGTAACAGCGCGGGCTGTTTTCGGTTTGATAATTAAAAACTATGATAAACTTTGATTTAAAAGTTGTTCTTCTGAGAAAATGATTTTTCTTATGAACATGAAACTATATCCAAAAATCATAGTTAACTCAAAGTGGAAGTATGTTTTTCAAAATGGTCATCAAGACATCGTTCTTTCGACTGAAATAACTACCTCTTACAAAAACGACTTGTAACTTATATTTCCGACTATAAACCTATACTTTTTCTGTTTAGATTCATAAAATAGAGTTCAATATGAAACCATAGTAATTTGATTCACTCAAAACGGATTTAAAACGAAGAAGTTATTGGTAATACAAGATTGGATATTTTTTGATTGTTGCAGCTACGGGAAATATTGTAACAATTCTATACAAATCATATCCTAGCTAAATTATATTGTATTATACAAGTATTCTAATATATTATGTAATCTTGGGATACCATAGACACGTATGCAAATGTTTTGACATATCATATCGACCCATCTATATATATTATTTGGAATAACCATAGACACTCTATATGCAATAATGTTGGAGTTAGCTATACAGGGTTGAGGTTGATTCCAAAAATATATATACTTTGAGTTGTGATCTAGCCTGAGACGTGTATACACTGGGTCGTGGATTGATTCAAGATAATATATATCAATTTATTTCTATACATCAAACTATGGACAACTAGTTGTAGGTTACTAACGAGGACAGCTGACTTAATACACTTAAATCATTAAAATGTAATAAAAAGTGTTGTGAATATATTTAGATCATACTTTGATATATACGTACATATTTGTTATAGGTTCGTGAATCGACCAGTGGCCAAGTCTTACTTCCCGACGAAGTAAAAATCTGTGAAAGTGAGTTATAGTCCCATTTTTAAAATCTAATATTTTTGGGATGAGAATACATGCAGTTTTATAAATGTTTTACAAAATAGACACAAGTATGCGAAACTACATTCTATGGTTGGATTATTAAACCGAATATCGCCCTTCAAGTCTGGTAGCCTAAGAATGAGGGAAATGGCCCATAATTGACGCGAATCCTAAAGATAGATCTATTGGGCTTAACAACCCCCATTCAGGTTATGGATGGTTTAGTACTTCGAGATTATTATACAGACGAGAGGTTCTGTTTTGGGGATATTCTATGTATTAAGTTAACGTCGGTTACCAGGTGTTCAACATATGAATAATTTTTATGCACTTGCGAGTGTAATGATATTTATGAAAAATGAGAAATCTTGTGGTCTATTATTATGATTTGATAATATATAGGTTAAACCTATAACTCACCAACATTTTTGTTGACGTTTTAAGCATGTTTATTCTCAGCTGATTATTAAGAGCTTCCGCTGTTGCATACTATATATATATATATATATATATATATATATATATATATATATATATATATATATATATATATATATATATATATATATAAAATTACATATTTAATTACAAACAATTGTTCGTGAATCGTCGGAAATGGTCAAAGGTAATTGATTACATGAAAATAAATTCCAAAATTTTGAGACTCAATATTACAGTCTTTGCTTATCATGTCAAATTCATATAAAGATTAAGTTTAAATTTGGTCGGAAATTTCCGGGTCGTCACAGTACCTACCCGTTAAAGAAATTTCGTCCCGAAATTTGAGTGAGGTGGTAGTGGCTAACAATAAAAATGTTTTCATGACGAATATAAGCTGATGAATAGAGTTTTATCATTATTGAGTAATATAGATAAAACAATTTGATTATTCAAAGCGTATGAGTGAAGTTATCACAAAAGAGTGAAATGAGTAAATAGTGTTTCGTCAAATCTTTTGACGTAGATATGGTTGATTTCCGGAAATCAAGGAATTTAAAAGAAAATCTTGGAATCTATAATATCTGATTCTTCGAAATTTAAGGAAATTAAGATCTCTCTAATTAAATACAGAAATCTGCCTTGATTTCTTTATCAGATATTTCACTATAAATTAACTTCTTCCGTTCCATTACTTTTACCACTACTATACTAAATTCCCAAATTCAAAAGATTGTGAAAATGCTTAATCCAGTTCTGATCCTTGTCCTTATCCTGACTATCGCAACAATCATTCTCCTTTTCCAACTTCCACCAGAGGAATCCATTTATTTCTACTATGCTCTAGGGATTATTGTATTTATAATCCTCCCATGTCTTTATATTGCTATACGCACTGATATCCACGGTTTGTAATTTTGGTGTTGTTGTTGGGCTTTATATTTTCCCCTATATATCGGAGCTTCATGCTCTTGTTTTCTCTTCTCGATTTTAAATCAAGCGAATAATGGTCTAGAATTCGTAGGCATGGAGTTTCGAATGAACATGACTAATATTCTGAGAAAGAAACAGTAATTGTACAATCTGACTTGTCAAATTACCAGAATTTAAGGAAAAGATAGGACTATCAAGAAAATATGTTCTTGATGTGTTTATAAATTAGATAGAATTTAAGAGTCGTGCAACATGGCACATGATGACGTTATGGTCTGTGAATCATCACGTTTCATTAGAAACTCAGCATGACTTACTGAAATATAATCACGTTGATCAAGTGTCATTATATTATACTAACTCATGCATCAATTTCCAACACTACTTCAAAATCATTCATAATTCAAACTCAAATTTTAAAGAAATTTTGAAACTAAAGTAGTTTCCTTTATGATGTAATATAGATAGCACGAAAAGAGAATTAATTTCGGACGAGAATATTTATGGAAATATTCTCAGAAATATCGAAGATATTTATGATAATATTTTGGAATTTCTAAGTTCAAAGGTTGATGAAGAAAAAATTTTCCGCAAGATTTTAACATGATTTCGGAGCAAGATATTCTCTAAAGATTTCAACGGATCCAGAATTATCTGGATTCTTTGAATATAGGGTATGGTCCTAGTATTTATCCTTGGTCTCCTTCGTGGTTAGCTCAATCTGTTTTCTAGTTCCAATTTTTCTGAGCTTTTCCAACATACTATTCTTTATCATCAAACTTCCGACGGTTAAGGTCGTTTACGGTTGTCTACAGTTTCTACTACTTCATTAAGCTTTTTAATCATTTAGATTTTTGATTTGTAGACTGAGTGCTTTTCAGAATTTCAGAATAAAAGATCATAATTCTAAAAGATAAATGTTATACATATAACTCTTGATGTAGATATGCTGTGAGTTTTTGAATACTGATTGCCGATTCCCGGTAATTGGTATGACAGTTCTCGTTACATGATGCGGATTAGTATATGATAGAGTTTCAATGAATATAATAATTTTTTGAAAAGTCAAAGATCAATGAAGTTACTGGTAAGTTTACTGCTAATGTGGTGGAATATAAACGGTTCCCCGGTAACGATGACGAAAGACAAACTTATATATCAAGGTTATAATAAGACCAATCCAGATGAAAAGTCGAAGTTGACTTGCTGAAGTTGTGACAAAACTGGCTATTTTGGAAAAGAGTTGAAATGTTATTTTCGGTAATAACAATGCCAAAGGAGCTAGTACAGACACGTGTTAAACGTTTACACAGGTTCTGTGTGTTTTCAGGTGCATAACTATATGCATAAATATCTTCTTCTGTAGATGGAGTGCGGTTGGTTCATCCTATCGATTAAAGTGTTTTCAAGAATTATGAAAGGTTTGAATCGCAGATTGTAATCGTCAACATACAAATGAGGTTTAAGATGAAATTAAGTGGCAAACTTAAAGAATTATTTAGTTTCATATGTTATAATCAATATTTTAATTCATTTTAATTGTCCAATGTTATTAGTCCACAGTCGATAGTCCACAGTTAACAGTCCAATAATTCATATATAGTTTAATATATAATATTCGAATTAATTAATACGTATCGTGACCCGTGTACATGTCTCAGACTTTATCTATACACCATTAACAGTTTATACAAAAGAATTTTTTAATTACAATCTTTATGAAAATATATATACATATATATTTTCTTCAGATATAATCATGGATTTAATGAGTTAATGTGATATTAATCTCATTTGATTTACCGTTAGAACTAGAATATATAATCTCTAAAACATTGAATATTACATAATCGTCATGTCGAACGAAGATAAATGATGTAGAACAATTCGTAGAACGATGATTATGCTCGAGGTACATAATGAGATGTTGAGGTGTGTTTTGTTGAAACTTGAGTTGTTGGTGGTACTGGTATTGATGTTGGTGGTACTGTTGGTGCCGGTGATGTTGCTGAAGCTGATACATTTTGTACCATATTTTCCAAGGCTACAACTCGAGTGCGAAGCTCGTTGACTTCTTCCATTACTCCAGGATGATTGTCGGTCAGAACGAGCGGATGAATAAGGTTTAGAATTGTGAATAGAATATAATCGTGACGAGCTACCCTGGAAATAAGCGAGAAAATGGTGTCTCGCACAGGTTCACCGGTAAGTGCTTCAGGTTCTTTGCCAAGAGGGCAATTTGGTTGGTGGAAAGGATCGCCTTCTTCGTGTCTCCATTGATTAAGTCGACTACGAATCCATCAGATGAATTGGGAATGGCTGATTGATTGATTCATTCTGGTGACACCACTTTCGGAGCTTAGGTGAATATCCATGTCGGAATAGCTGTCGGAATAACTATCGGAATAGCTTATTGAAATCTGAGGGACTCGAACTGGTTGAGGAAATCATCTAGTACGATCAGATGAAGGATTTTCGATAAGAAATAGATTATAGGATGTAGATTAGTACCCTGCAATACATAATTTACATATGCATATATAATACTAAAATCTCATAAGTTACGGAGGAATCTACGGAAGCTGTCAGGCAAAGGTAACAATAACAGATACGCTAAGATAGGAATTTATCTATACACTGTCTATGTAATAGAGGCAGTAAGACATGTCTAGACTAAGAATGATAAGCAGGTAATTTTCTAAGAATGATAAGCAGATGATTTCCGACTAGAAATGATAAGCAAAACTTTTGACATGCAGACACGGTCGAAGTCCAGACTCACTAATGCATCCAAACGACTTATCAGTTAGACACACTAATGCAGACCTAGTTCGCTAAGACCACCGCTCTGATACCAACTGAAAGGACCCGTTCATATACAATATAAATGATTCACAATAGTTGATTACATCGCGAGGTAACTGACCTCTATATGATACATTTTACAAACATTCCATTCGTTTTTAAAAGATAAACTTTCTTTACATCGAAATTTGACTGCAAGCATACTATTTCATAATACCTCCAACTATAATTGACTTAATAATAATCTTAATGAACTCGACGACTCGAATGCAACGTCTTTTGAAATATGTCATGAATGACTCCAAGTAATATCTCTAATATGAGCAAATGAACAGCGGAAGATTTCTTTCATACCTGAGAATAAACATGCTTTCAAGTGTCAACCAAAAGGTTGGTGAGTTCATAGGTTTATCATAAAACAATAAAATTCATCATTTTGATAGACCACAAGATTTAAATCCTGCATGGTACAAATGGACCCGAATCCTATACCCACCTGTAATGTACATGCGATATCTTTTAAATACAGTACACCTTTCTCGTGTACGAAATCATCTTTCATAAATCTTAGTAACCGTATACATATCTTGTGCACAAAAATAACAAACACATAATCTGTGTATAAAATCATTCTCTCGATACCTAATATTCACTTTTCATTGCTTTCATAGCTTGGCTTGGTAACCGACCTTAACATATAATGCGCATAATAATATCCCCAAAACAGAACATCTCGTCTGTATAATAATCATATAAACTTCGAAGTACTAAACACCACGCCCACTAGCCCTTCCGTCTAGTGAACATTCTGGGTGGGGGTGTTAAACCCGGTAGCTACCTTTAGGATTCGCGTCAATTAGGCGTGCACTAATTCTCAAAATTAGTGATGTTCCCTAATTCTTAGGTTACCAAGCAATAATAATTAGGGAGAAAATATTCATATCAATTGTGGCAATTATCATGTCCACATAATTCAATGGTGGAAATTATCACGTCCACATAATTCATTTGAGGAATATTTTGCTTGTTTCTATCTCGTCAAACATTTATAAAAGCATTTCATGTATTCGCAGTTCAAAATGTATTTCAAAAGCATTTAATAAAGCAGTTGTAAAAGTAGCGCATGTATTCTCAGTCCCAAAAATGTAAAGAGTAAAAGGGAATCAAATGAACTCACAATACGATATTTTGTAGTAAAAATATGCATACGACGGAATGAACAATGCAAGGTTGGCCTCAGATTCACGAACCTATATGAAGTATATATATTAACACATATACTTGTAATCGAACAACTATATATATATATATATATATATATATATATATATATATATATATATATATATATATATATATATATATATATATTATTAATGATCTAATTTTTATATTAGTAACTTATATATTTCATTATTAATATGTATTCATTTTGTTATCTAAAAATATTAACTTTTGTTATGTTATATGTATTAAATATATTTTAATATATATATATATATATATATATATATATATATATATATATATATATATATATATATATATATATATATATATATATATAGTAGTTATAATAATATCAAAATAATATTTATAGTGGAAAAAATGATAATTATTATAATACTTATTATTACTAGTAAAGATAATATTGCTAATAATTCTATTAATGATAATGATATTTATAATAATTGTAAAAAAAATTATTTATAATGTTAATGATAGTAACGATTACGATAATTTATAATTTTAACAATAATAATAATGATCATACTAGTTTTAATACAGTTATAGGTTTAAAATAATGATACTTTTAGTAATAATGATAATATTAATACTTTGTAATAAAAATTTACTACTGATCATAATCATATCAACAATATTAACAATTATAATATTAATTCCTATGTTAATGATATCGATAATAATTCTATGAATTTTATTAATACTACTTTTATTAATCTTGTTAAGATAACTATAATAATACTACCTAAATGATAACCTTAACAATATTAATTACTTTAATAATACTTTTAAGATTAATAATAATAATAACAATACTAATAGTAAGAATAATAATAGTAAGAATAATAATAATTATATTAAAATTAGAAATGGAACTACCTTAAGAAAACCCTTTAAAAAGAAAAACTGCCCCAAGCGAGGATTGAACCCGCAACCTCTCGTAAACCCGAAAGTCCCTTAACCATTTCTCTGCGTCCGTTTTTCTGATATTATCCCAACTTTAAATTTATTTAAGCTATTCCCTTCTGTTTTCCCTTTACCTCTTATTCTCAAAACTTAATCGACTAAGATCAATACGAAATCTATTCTGTTAGTTTGGAGCTTGAATTTAGATAGGTATATGAAACATAAACACTTAGTTATCGTTGTTTTGGATTAACAGAAAAATAAAAAAAAATTAGTCGTACCTGTTATACACCACGAAGAACACAAATCCATTATGGAATTTAAGGACGATTTAGACTGTAATTATAAAATGAAAGATGTTTCAAATGATTCATAAATTCTTTGGGAATCCTTGATTTCAACAGAAACAAGTTATAAAACTCCAATTTGATCTTTGAACTGCATTTCACTTTTTAGAACCCGAACTTTGACTCCAAAATTCGATTTCGATTCAATGAATTGAAGATTGAAACTTTTCATGCAGTTTAAAGAGGATAATCATAACACAAATACATTATAAGTTTTTGAAATTTTAAATGAAATCGAGTTTTGAATAAATCGTATGAAGAACAGGGACGGTTTTTCTTTCTTTATTTCTTACTTTTTTTTCTTCTTCCAAATTTGATGTTGTACGTGGTGTAATGGGTATAAAGGGTGGAGAGATAAAAAAACGAATCAGTTCCTAAATTGCAAATGGGAATCCATTATTAAACATCAATTTGTGTCAATAGGTAATATTCTAGCCAGAGTATAAAACAAAAACAAGATACAGCAGATAGCAATTAAATAAATAAAAAGAAATAGAATTGAGAATGATTCGTAACTGATTTTTGTTGGGTTCTTAATTTGATTGGTACGATTTTTGTAATGGTAGGACAATCAAGCACAGTTTGAAAGTTACATAATCGGATTCGTACTGAGTTCCTTGGATTTATAGTTTATAAAATAGATACTAATAATTATAAATAATAATGATATTAATAATAAATAAAATGATAATAATCATATTCTTAATGTTAATAACAATGAAATGTATTATTTCCAATAAATATTATTAATAATCCCAATAATAATTATTTTAATAATAATTGTAATAATATTAAATAATAATAATGATGTTAATTATAAATATGGTAATAATAATATTATTCATATTACTATTTATAATGATACTGATTATAATAATACTAATTATAACAATGATACTATATCAAATTATATATATCAAATTCGTATCTATAGACTGTATATTTAAATAATATTACTAACACTGGTATTGATATTAATGTTGAAAATAATTATAACAACTATATTTTTAACTTAAAATCATATTTAATATATCAGTATCTTAATTTATCAATTATATCATAATTTATATATATAATTCAATATTTATACAATATATATATATATATATATATATATATATATATATATATATATATATATATATATATATATATATATATATATATATATATATATATATATATATATATTACAACATACATATCATAATATTTATACGTAGAAATCATATAGGTTCATTTTGAATTATAACCTAACTATCTTGTAACTTATCTTACATTTTTAATTCAAATTTTAAATTATATTTTACTATTTTTTAATTATTATATATATATATATATATATATATATATATATATATATATATATTTAATTACATATTTAATTACAGACAATTGTTCGTGAATCGTCGGAAATGGTCAAAGGTAATTGATTACATGAAAATAAATTCCAAAATTTTGAGACTCAATATTACAGTCTTTGCTTATCGTGTCGAATTCATATAAAGATTCAGTTTAAATTTGGTCAGAAATTTCCGGGTCGTCACAGTACTCTGGGCCCATCTTCATTTAGGCTAACGCGCCGTGTTCAGCCGACACGACAAGCTACGCCCAGGCGTTCCACACCGGCCTCAGTTCACTCAGTTGCCTCAGCTGCCATGCCTGCACATGCTACTCCTATTCCCATCACGCCACCTGGTCCAGTCACTGAGCCAGTTTCAGTCACTGAGCTACCTGAGGGTTGTCACCTTGTCACTATTCCCATATCAGTTGAGCCACTAACGGCCCAGGCATTTGAGATCGCCGGGAGCATACTTGACGAGGAGCCTTTCCTGAACCTATCCCACCTGGAGTTGCCGTTAGACCTATGACTGGATTCACTACTAGGCCCTGAGTCGGATATAGGGCAACCTCTCGAGTACTTGCCAAGACTAGAGGATGATGATGAGATCTTCAGATACTTCGCAGAGCCGACTCAGCACATTGACCAGGATAGTATCCCATAAATTACTTTATTCTACTTTATTTTACTTTAGTTTTATCTTTGAAAGCATTGTACTAAATAGTTATATATATAGTGGAAATGCTGCCTTTCTCTTTTTGTTCTTCACGCAGAAATATTATCAAAAGAGACCGGTCCCTAGGAGATTGATCGTAGGAAGGCCCAGCACTAGGAAAGTAACACTACCATAGGGAAGTAATCCTTCCTCCAAACTATTTCAATTATAACGCACTAAAATTTCTAAGTGTGGGGTAACCCCCGCAACTAACTTAGAATTTTAGAAGTCAATGTCCTTAATTTATAAAGTATTAAAATATTCTTTCTAGAGAACATTAGGGAAAATGTTCTTCTAAGTGTAGGGTAATGGGTAGAAGTTTTAAAGGTAAGTTTTAAAGGTCAAGTAACCAAAACGCCAAGTTTTGAAAAATTCTTTTGTCCAGAAGTAATTAAGCAATGGATATTGGGTAATTTTGAAAAATTCTCACCTTGTTTTTGCCCAAAAGATCTAATAAAATTGCTAGAAATTAGTTTTCGGAACACTTATTAGAACGGAACGATTAAGCTGAAACTTATGTTTTGTGTCAAAAGATTTCTTTTAAGAAAATATGTAAAAGGGTACGCATGATCAAGCACGACCCCTACTCCCCAAAAGGTAAGGAATCTTGGACCCAAAGTATCTGTATGACCCATCAAATCTACAGTACTTTGTTATTTCATTTGATGAGCGTGCCGGTGTACGGTTCAAGTTAGAACTTGGTTCAGACATATGTTTCAAGACCAATGGTTAGTGAGCGCCATACGTGGTGCAGGTGCGATACTCCCTCCGAAATCATTCTGAATAGAGAAGACAAAAAGCCATCCGTTTTCGTTTCCACTCCACGCAATTTAAACCGACCAACTTCCATAAAAAGTTGATGAATCAGAAATATTCACCCCAAATTCACTCCCAAAATACACCATTTACCATTCACTCTCCTTTCCATCCATCAAAAGATCCAGAGATTAATAAAGAGATAGATTGATCAAATTCGCTTCAAAAGCACTTGTTGAAAGATTTCGAACCACTGATTATTTTTGATAGGTCAAAGACCTATTTTCAGTGGATTATCACTTCCTCTCTGGGCACCAGGAACAAAAGACAAAAGTTATGAAGAAAGAGTATGCCGGAATTTTTTTTTTTTTTTTTGAAAGAGCAAAGTCTCTATGAATAAGGCAAAGAAAAACCCGAGAAGATGCCCTGAAGAAGAAACCTGGAAGAGCAAAAGAAAATTCTAGACAAAGTCTTAGCAAAATCCGCCTCTTCCGAAGAAAACTTTTACGAAATTCTAGGCCGTTCTCTATCCAAAAATGGATACTCTGAAGAATCAAAATCTATCAATTCTCTCAAAAGTCAAAAGATCTGGATAACTTTCACCCATCCATCAAATTTTCAAACCCTATAACCCGTCTTCCTCTTGAAAGAATGCCTAGGAAGAAGATCAGTGCCGTCCTTACTTAACCGGTGGAGATATCGATGCTTTACCAAGCATATGATAAGAACTGATACACAACTGGCTTCTGAGCGACAATACAGTTAGAATAGGACACCCTAAACAATTGAGTGATACGAGTGATCCGCTAGTGAGGAGCCTGGTCATGTATACTCTACATCTGAGAGTTGGAAAGTACGTCTTTTTCACTATGGACGCAATTGAAATCTAGAGACCAAACCATCGAAGCTCGAAACTTTTTCTAATACTTTTGAAAGATGTGCCGACTTCTGATGAAGGCATAATAAAAAGATCTACGGGTGGGGCAAGGGAGAATCGATTAGAAAGATCCTTATATTCCCGCTTTTTGCTTGAGGACAAGCAAAGCTAAGTGTGGGGTATTTGATATCGTACAAAAAGTCACGTTTTTACCCCCAATATTGAGCCCTAAAAATCATAAAGTTCCAAACTTTATCGCAAAAATAATCGCTTTGTCAGTTGATTTTGTAGATTAAGTAATTACAAAGGCGATGTAAGAAGAATCAAGTAAAACGGAGCTAAAACGAAGAATCTAGAGCGAAAACGGTGAAAGACAAGAAAACGAGTTACGATCCAGGAAATCAGGCTGACCTGGCAAGCCAAACGGTCTGCTAAACGGCCTGCCAAATGGATTGCTAGGCTCAAAAACGGCCTGCCATATGACTTCAGTAAATGGGCCAAGCAAACGGCCTGCCTAAGCAAATGGGCTGGCTAAACGGCCTGCCAAACGGGTTGCCAAATGGCTTACTAGCAGTTTGCAGGCAAATTTCAAGTCTAAAGGGCTTTCTCCATCCATTTCAACACACACTCAATTTATAATTCATTTCATATTTTCAAGCTTTTAGTTAGTTTTTAGTAGTAGTTAGCTTAGCTTTTATTTTCCGGAGGATATCCCGGTGAGTCCCTGCGATCTCGGGCAGATTTCTTCGACCTTTTCAGGTTTTTATCCGAAACGCTTGTCTTTTGTATTAAACACGTGTTCTTACTTTTTATGTTTAATAATGCGTTCCGATATTGCCATGATAGCTTAATTAATCTGTATGTTTCCATGATAAAAGTTTGGGTTAGCGTAATTATGTTAATTTAGTACGATTACTGTTATGATACTGAACTAGGAAGTCTGATAGATTTGTATGCTAGCATCTTAAGGATTGACCAACCTAGGTTGTGATCAGGACTTATCCACCTATATGAAATTAGCTACTTCATAGGATTAAGACCCCTGGTTATACTGTATCAGAAGGTTCTATGAACTCGGTATGGCCGGAGTTCCCGAGAGGCATTTAATGTTTTATGACACGGAACTTAGGAATTGAGACATGAATGACCTAGTATGCCTATTGACTGTTCTGAAGAGACCTCTTAGGAGCTGTTAAGATCTAGTTAGTGCCTACACTGTGTGACCCAAGCATATTGATGTTCTTGTTTGATTGTTGCCTTAGGTCTTAGTCATATCAACTGTTTAGGTATTCATTAGGTTTCTATCTGCTTTACTACCAGTATATTAACTGTAATGCTGTATAATTCTTGAATTGTTATGATCTCATTAGTATGATGGAATGGTTGTTAGTTTTCATTTAAGGTTTTGCCAACTTAAACCGACGGACTCCTTCCGTTTGTGATCAGTGTTCAATCAACACGGCACGTTGTTATTCAGTTACCTAAACTGATAACGAGGGTTAGGATTAGAGCTTAACTCACTAACAAACCTAGTGCCTTACTAAGGATAACCTCCGAGGTATTGTTACCTTTCAATTATACGACCAAGTGACATACTTCTCACTGCTCAAAGGGAACTCCGAGAGTTCAGAGACAAGTAGGTCTGTGTAATTGGCTCATCCAACCAGATCTACATCATTCCAAGCATAGTTTTAACATAAGAATAATTACCTTTCCTTAACCCAATACTGATATCTTGGTCAACATTTCCCTGATCTGCATACTCCGGATATCCTTCCACTTTATTTACTTTTCTGTATTTAGGACTTTTAGCTAAAATCAACTACTATTTTTTATCAAGGTAATTTAACTAAAAGACAATTATCCACTTGATCTTCAATTCGTTAATCAGTAAAAAAAAATACGACACTAGGTTAACTTACACCTTCTACACCTTAGAAAGTAAAAGTAAATTTAGGCCCCATAAAATATAAATAAACAAAACCACTGCGTGCTACCTTGATCAACCGAATTAGACGTCCAGTTGCCTAACGACATCGCAAGAATAAAACCATCCATTTCGGCCATATCGTTAGTAGCATATCAAAGTTCCTGTTGACTCTGAAGTTTCTAAAGAAGTTCGTTATGAAAAGGTGAATGTTATTAGAGAAGTGAATAGGGTTGATGTTTATGAACCTGGTTTGAAGTATTTATGGGAATTTGATATGGTAGAGGAAGAATATGATCAAGAAATAAAGAAGTTAATTGCTATTGAAAAAGATAAGTCAAAAGATGCTAAGGTTCGAGGTCTTGATTGTGATGAGGTAATTTTCATGCATGAGTTGTTTGATGAGAAGGAAGAAGAAGTTAATAAAAAGGTTGATGAAAATAATGAAGTTAATAGTGAAAAATCTGAAAAATCAGAATGTGAAGATAAAGATGATTGGGTGGCTGATACTATGAGACAGTTGGAAGAACGAAGAAAGGAAGGTTTCCGCCCTCTTTATTCCTTCACAATTAATTCGGTAGATCCATATTAATCACCTGAAGTTCCTGTTGCTATGTGCATTGATCCAGGGGAATTTCAAATCCCTTGCTTAATTCGTGGTCCAATTCCAGTTATGGGATTAGCTGATACTGGTTCTAGCATTTATGTTATGCCATTTTCCATTTATAATCGTTTAGGATTGCCATCGTTGGAACCAATAAGAGGAAATGTCTGTTTTGCTGATAGTCGTTTGCATGAACCATTGGGGATTGTTAGACAAGTTGAAGTTATTGTTGGTTATGCTTTCTATAGGATTGATTTTGTTGTTATGGACATGAAAGAAGATCCAATAACTCCTTTAATCCTAGGATCTTCGTTTCTAGCTACCGCTCGTGCTACCATTAACTATGCTGATAATTTGTTAACTATTCATTTTGGTGCAATATTTGAATCTATTCCGTTAGTTCCAAGATTCAAAGTTCCTCGCTCTAATGTAAAAATGGTTAAAGTTGATAAAGAGGATGATGATGACTTTACCGTGGATAGAATTGTAACTGAATTTATAAAAGAGCGATATAAACTTAGCACTGAAGTGAGAAAACATATCCATGAGTTAAGTGTTTCATTTGAAATGTCTTTTCGTAGGGGTCTTGACATCACATTGAATTTCTTGCAACAAATTAAACCGTTAAATGAGTATGAAAAAAGTAAGTGTGAAGAGAATAAGCCTAAGGAGTAATTCCGTAAGAAGAAAAGAGACGCGCAAACAACTCTATAATCAAAACTACCTATCCCTTTATATATGTTTATTAGGACTATAGTATGTCTAAGTGTTTTATTGTTTTATTATGAATGTAAGAGCAATATAGCTCCTAAGTGTTTAAATGATTAAGTGATGAAGAGTTATTAATAAAATATTATGTTTTCTGTTATTTAATATTTTTTCAAGTTACTTATTCAATTCAAAAGATGTTCGCAAAAGTGCTCGCAAAGTGTTCTATGATCCTACAAATCGAGTAACATCATTCTTTCCCTTATTTTCAATTATGTCCTTTAATTAATTATTTCATTCTTTTATTTATAAATGCAATGAGGACATTGCATAATCTAAGTGTGGGGAGGGAAGTGATTAATCACTTGAAAGATTATAAAAGATATTATCAAATTTTCCCGAAAAAGTTGAAAAATGGGTATAATTTTAAATTTTTTTTTTATTTTTTGAAAGTATAAATTCTTACTCAAACTTATGTCTTTTTACTAACTTAATCTTAATGCTAATAATAGAACTACTCTCAATTTTGGGATCGGATTACTAGTTTAAGATAAGAAGTTAAAAGCCAAAAATTGTGAAACGAGTGCAAACTTATAGCCACTACCATATGGCATGAGAATCATGGACCACTGAGGCAGCAAAAAGAGTCCAAATAAGGGCCAATTTAGAAAATTTGCCAAGTGTAAAGCTAAAAACTAAACATGAAAGCAAAAGAAATGAAAAGGAAAAAGAGCCCAATGAAGGCCAACAAAAGAAAGGAGTTCCAATGAGAACCATACACTTTTAAAAGATAGAAAACAAAAGAGTCCAATGATGACCAAACTGTATAAATTTGACTTAATAACCATTAGGACTACTTGTAATCCTTGGTCTGGTTCAGACTAGTTCTTACGAATAATAAATACTAACTTCTTATTAAGACATACTTTTGACTTTGCAATTTTACTTTAATACCCATGATATAATTTATAAGGTTTACTTGAGGACAAGTAAAGGTTTAAGTGTGGGGAATTTGATAACTCCTAAATTATACAGTTTTTTGATAACATTTTGAGGAGTTATCTTAGTATTTTTGAGTCATTTTGATGCTAAAACACAATAAAATGAGTAAAAATGGGAAAAAGATATTTCTAATGATTATGTCAAAGTTATGTATTAAACAGGATAAAAAATAAAGAAAATTGCAAATCGGCAAGATGAAGCCGCCGACATGGGAAGGATGAAGCCGCCGGCTTGGTGTTGAAAGTACCATAATGTTCCAGAATCGATGTAACATTGAAAGAACTAGTTGATCAAGAAAAAGGCACAGGAAGCCGACGGCTTCCCTATGAAGCCGCCGGCCTGGTTAACACGGTTTCTCAACTTATCGACCAAGTTCAAGTAAAAATGGAAACAAAATCAAGATAAAATCAGAAAGATTTGGCGAATCAAGTGAAGCCGCCGGCCTGGACTGAAGCCACCGGCTTGGGTATAACGGTTACCAGATCTTAGCTTGCGGATCAAGTATAACTTGCACGAGGAGTCACCGACTCAAGGCAAGCCGCCGGCTTCCCTATGAAGCCGCCGGCTTGGCCAACGCCCCAGAATTCTATAAATTAAGGCCTCTGGTATCAGCTTTCATATGTTCAGAAGTAGTTAGTTTTTCCAGAATTGGTTAGGTCCTTTTTTAGGGGTTTTCTCTAAACCCTTAGGTTAGATTTACTTATTGTAATCAAGATTCAAGTTTTAATTCAAGTCTTTTTACATCTACCTTCTTTTCAAGGTATGATTCTATCCTTATTTTATTGTTTTGTCTATTTTATTTTCTGTATTCGTTTCTGTTCGTTTTTTACTATGAACTAAATGTTCATAGTGATTACGTGGACAAAAGTTAAACTTCATCTGGGAATCAGATGAAGCCGCCGGCTGCACCCTCAAGCTGCCATCTTGGAGTGAAGGAAGCCGCCGGCTTTGTGCTGTATTCTGTGTAGTTTTTGGTTCTTTTCCAGATCTGTATGGTTGAGTTTCTGTAATGATATTTGAATTGTTTCGAATCTGTTTTGCTTGGTTACACTTGTTTGCCATGCTTAATGGTTAAATAACATGATTTTAGGGTTAATTGGTCCTTGATCTGATAAATCTATTATTCGATTCATGCTACTTGTTTAGATCTAGTCCATCAAACTTGTTAAATTGAATTGCATGCAACTAAGTTAAAGAGTTTAATAGTGATAAACTTATTTGATTTGAATTACGCTTATATAATAAAAGTTGATATTGTTAGGCTTAATCGAAGATCCTTTGTTTGGATTTGTTTGATTAATGATTGCATGAAAACTTAGTAGTAATTGACTTTCAGCTAGTAACTTGAGTTGATCTACTTGGTGTTTAATATCTTATATAATTTGTCAGTCTCTTTGCATATAAATCCTCATCACTAGATTGATATGTATCATGTAATTGAATTGAACATGAAGAATCAAGATGCTAGTTATGCACATCACATATCTAGCCTATGCTTTAAGTCCTACCTGTTGATTGATATGCAACACTTAGTTTAACATATTAAGGGATAATAATTGTCTATGATTGTTATTCTACTTTGTGTTAATATAAGTCATGAAACTTATCTAATATGATTCCCGTATGAATTGATTGTCCATGTAATCACTTGTATTTTTACTTGTATTTTTACTTATATTTTATTTTGAATCTTCAATTCCTTGTTTTGTTTTGTTTATCTTTAAAAAGAAAACTCTTTCCTAAGAGATAAATCTATCCCATAAAAGACATAAAAATATAACTTTAATTCTTTAATAAGAATTAAATAATAAAACAACTCTTATCCATACCTACACTTTCCTTTGGACGATATCCTAAATTACTACCTCTGATCGAGTTTTGTTGCTCGTTAGGGTGTTAAAGTGTAATAATAAAAGGTTTTATAAATTTAAAAGTTGAAGAATAAGCTAAGCACTACTGCACACGCTTTATACACATCAAAGGTCAAGTTCTATAATATCTCAATCATCTTGGAATATCCGACCTTACGCTTGATCACCCAGTTTCATAACACGCAAGCACCAACTTCCACCGATAACTCCCATTGTCAACTTCGACTCGATGCATCTTGTTCGTTATCCAACTACTCTAACCGGAGATAAAAACAACCTCCTGAGCTCCCATAACAAACCCACATCCCCGAAAAACACAGGTCGTATCGCTCGAAGTTTCATGAGACAAAAAACCATCTCGCACTCGCATCATCAAACCCAAAAAAGTTCAACCCTGAAACTGTCCAAATTCGAAAAATCATATCTGAAAATCCAATGGTTCGATCAACTCGAATTTTTACCACAACTAGATCTATGTGTGTAGAATCACCAGCCCATAAAACAAGTCGATCCAACTGTAGACGAACCCACACTTAATTTTCTCGCACATCTGCTCAAACAAACCCCAAAAGGGTTTTTCCTGGTGGCTGCAAAATTCAGAAAAATATAACTCCAAATTGAACGGTCCGATCGCTACGAATTTTAGATATGTTTTAGACCTACATATCTAACACCTACAAAAAATGTTTCAAGACGATCCGACGGTTGGCGAACCCTCTATGAATTTTCTACCACAGCTCTGCAATTAAACCCTAAACCGAGTTACTGCAACTTCGGAAAATTGTATCTCCCAATCCAACCGTCTGATCACTTTAAAATTTCGTACCCTAATCTATGAATCTTCAACCTACGGTTAAAATATCATGGAGATCCAACGGTTAACGAAATTGCTAGGAATTTTCTACCACAGCTGCGCCAGAATTCCAAATTTTTGAAAAATCTCTTTCACAACAAAAAACTATCGATCCGACCACAGACTCCGTTATCACCGTGAATCACCATAATAATCTATTATACTCATAGACCAATTTTAATAGATTATCTAATGAGTACGTAGACATACCCGTGAGTTCTTCGCGATCTCTTCAACTAAGCCCTTTGATCTCGATACATGTTGTAGAAAACCCGTTGTTCGTTCACCATGCTTTCAAATCGCCATCGCTCCCACTCGAAACCATGAGCTCTGATACCACTTGTTAGGAATTATAGACCCAAACAAGACCGGTGATTTAAACCAATCACCAAACCCACGAACGATAAATGATAAAATAAAGCATAACGATAAATGTAAACGACACGAGATTTAACATGGTTATATCCCAACTCCAAAATAAGGAGAAGGGTTTACTCCACTGGCGCAAACTAGAGATTTTTCACTATAATTTTCGTGCACACATTTACAGGTTACAATGAGATGTTTATATAAGCAAGGAAACAACTTAGGGAACAAGAAAACTTGATTCTAGAATTTTCAACCCGTCAGGCCTGGGCCGCGTCGCGCCTTAAGGGGTAATTTCAAATCAGCCTTTTTTTCTTGTTGTTTTGATATCCTTTCACAAATCCAACAATACTTTATTAGATGAAAAGTATGTAAAATCAATAGCAAAATTGTTCTTCACATTAATGTTTCGAATGTCGTTCATGAAACATACAATCAAAACACGAACCCAATACATACATGATACACTCACACACGTAAACATAAGAAAAACATAAAAAGTAGAAAAGAAAGTAACTCAACATTTGTGTGGGGACGCTGAGGGAGAAATGTTGGATCGAAGTGGTGGAATATCAAAACTCGACGTTGTCTAGGCTGAACGCACTACTACAATAATAGGGCAAAAGAAACCGGTTTTTAATACCTTCAAACTCGATTTTATAATCGGTTCCAAAGGGTAGGGGTGTTGAAGGTGGAGACCGGTTTACAAACAGGTGCCAAAGGCCGAGAAAGGAGATCGGTTTTACTAAATAAACAGGTTCGTATGCGCATAAGAATAGAGAGGTATTTTATTAAATAACCGATTTCTTTAATAAGATTAAAGAAATCTCTTTTACGTACTGCAAAATATGGTTTCAAAATTTTTGTTACTTGCTTCATTATACACAACAACCCAGCTTTTGAAAGAAACAAAACCACACATAATACTTGTTTTTGTATCAAAATCGATTACTACACCATGAAACTAAACTAGCGTCACTCGTATTGATATTACTAGAGCCAAAAAAATGCACATGACAAACAGTTTCTGACCAATTGTAAACGTCTTAGCTAATATACACTAATTAAATATTTACATATGATTAGTATACCATATAAACTTAAAAGTTTTTGGTATATATATATATATATATATATATATATATATATATATATATATATATATATATATACATACGCTTTCTAATTGAAGTAATTATTTAGATTCGATACATACCGAATACTAGTAGCGGAAGCAGAAAGATCGATGTTTAGATCACCGGTCGGCGAAATCAATCACAAACGGAGAGCTTTCGAGGTTCACAACCTAAGATTCTTTCAACGAGTTTGCTTCGTACTAAACGAACACGAATACTCTTTTCTCTCAACTAACATTTGTGTATGTGTTACTCAATCTTATCTTTCAACAAAAATGATACGACTCTATTTATAGAGTCTCACAAAAGAAACCTCCAAGAATACCATAGGTCACCATTAATCACCATATTAATGATTAGTTAATACTAATTAACTAATAATATAAATGGATACTTAATCCTATTAATTATCAACATAATGATATTTAGTACTAAGGAAGTTAGTGGGCGGATTGGATCCGGATCGAACCGGATCCAATTTCCAACATCTCCCACTCGCACACAAACTATCTTGATATACTCATTATATCTCGAGAGAATAATCATGCATTCTGCAAACAGTTCATACTGGAAAAATAGGTCGTACGACCGACATACTTTGAGAGCACACGTGTTATACATCTGTTACGAATATATAGCGCCTCAACAAAAATTACAAGAGTAGATTTAGTATGCAATATCCTAGATCATTAATCACATTAAGAACTCATATGATCTCAGTTTTGCTCATAAAACCATATTGTATTCTCAATTATCATTTATCACTAAGACTCGTCCTTCGGACAGGATAATTGGCCGACCGGTGAATACAAATTAATGTGAACTTCAAATGATCTTCATTTCTCTCAGAATCCTTTGGCCTTAACCCAACTTGCTTTTCTAAGAACGTCCTGCCAGGTCGAATCACTCATTACCCTTAAGCAATGTCTTAAGATAGCAAACCTCCAACTAAGCCTCAAGAGACAAGAAAAAGTCATAAGGATATTAATTGAGGTTACTAATACCTCAAGAGACTCACATAACATAGAAGTAGAGATCGTTTCTCCTATTTCCCTTATTGGTCGTCTTGATCACATGTGGTATGAATCACATGCTGCAACATTTCTCCTTTCCCGATGGAGGTATGTCTTTAAATCAATGTTGCACAGATGATAGTTTAAGCATACTCAATGTTCAAACTCGAGTTCACTCATATACTCATAAAAACACATCATTCTCACAAGAACTCGCATCTGGATTTAAAAGACAGATAATGTGAAATTTAAGTAATTCACATATTGTTGTAAACGTTACAACTTTAGCATAAAATATTTTAAGTTCGTCTCATTGTCACTCAGACAATATACTTAAAATGTGCTACTTCACCAGCCACTACTAAAGTGATGGAAGTGATCACCCATGTGAGTAGGCTGATCTCTAATCTGTCCGACATACTTTTCTCACAATAATACTTTGTATATAAGATTTGACAAACATATTGTCATGGATATTAAGCTCTAAATATGTTGGGAAAATAAGTGTAGTACAAACTCAATATTTACGCAACTCCTTAGGCGTGACATGTCGCATAAACACATCTCTAAAGGCATGGATTTCTCAAATGATTTGAAACCATTTTATTCGTAGATATGTACTACATATTTATTATTTCTTGCTACCATGTCTCTAAGTAATGTTACATTTTACGACTATTGTTTTATTTACAATGGACCTTGGAATCATTTTTCGTAACCTACAAATTACTAACTTGAGTAAACTATTACTCAATTAATAACTTTGTAATAAACTCCAAGTTTCTTAAAGGATTGGTTAAGCTACACATCTTATTGAACCTTAGCTGAAATAAAAATCAGCCTCCATTGTAAATATGGCTTCCTATGACTAATCATTGATACTCCATAATATAACAATCTAGTCAATATATGTACAGCCTTCTGTTTGAAAATCATTTTTGTCAAAGCACAAGAAGCTAACATTACTACTTAGATACCTTAGTATCATTTTCATAGCTTTTTAATTGCTTTCCATTCTAAATGGAAAGGAACCAACTTTGTACATTTCATAATGTACAAAGGATTTCCAACCTTATTCTCATTAACAACAAACTTCATTTGCTTATATCATATTGGAGTCTAAGGAAAAAAAGATATGCTCAATATTCACCATAAGATTGTCAGTGAGATTATTTAACATGTTTAAGGATCTTGTTAATATAAGCTCTTGTGAAAGAGATATTAACTTCCTTGAACAATCTCTTGAAATTCTAATTTCAAAAATACATGAGATTCTCTCACAATGACATTCTTCTTATTGATTCAAGTCACAAAAATATCATCGACGTATAACGATAAAATAAACATTTAGACCTTTTAGTACATACTCATGATCCTTATTGATCATAATGAAATCATTCGATATGGTTACATTGTGAAAGTACATATATCATTTTCTCAAAGACTGTTTGAGACCATAGATTAATTCAAAAAATCTACAAACCATATGTTTGTGGTCTTTGTTGAAGAAATCTACACATTGATTTCTTGCTACAGTTTTTCATTGAGAAGTTAAGACTATTTACAATGATATAATGTAATTCACGATCTATTGTTTGTCATTATGGCTAGAATCGGCCTAACTTGGTGAAATTATAACAAGATACGAGGTTGTCACAAAGTAAACTTTTCTTGTTGGTTATAGCCTTCTGCCACATGTTGACCTTTATATCTTCAGGATACTCACTCCAATTCTTATTCCATTATTTTTGATCCATTTATATTTTATATGTCATGTTAGAGCTTCTCTTATTCAATCTCATATCGAATAGGGTTTATAACGACACCTTATTTGTCGTAAGCTCCCACTCAAATCAGAATTATTCTCATTCGCAATAGTTTGAGGAATCGTGCATAGATAAACAAATTCTCTAACATTATTCCTCAAATTTCTCCCACTCGAATGAGATAATTATGTGGCATCAAATAAAGACGAATCTTTATTTATATCTAGAGATTTTGGAAACTCATTTCCTTTGCAAATTTTAAATTGAGTTAGACTCCCACTGACGTGTTCACGTATGAACATATAACCTCTCGATTGTTAACGTACTTAATGAAAACAAATTTCCACTACTTGAACCTATTTTCCAAAATTTATTTGATAAATTCAATTTATACGTTTCACAACCTTAATGTCATATGACATTGTAATTGTGGCCATAATCTTTCCATAACTTATATGGTGTGGGAGTTACTAATTTTCAAGGACATTCAATTAGGTATGATTGTGGGATTTCACATTACCCCATCATCGCCCTAACCATTTCGAGGAGCGTTTATTCCAACTTTCCAAAACATCACTTTCTGAGAGGTTATTGGAGTAAAGGAATGACGTTTGAATACCTTTAGCATCACACAGTGCTATGAACTAATCACAAGATATTCACATCCTCGATTGGACCTTTATACGGAGTATATGTTTTTAATAATTTTTCGCTTAAGTTAATTCTCAACAAAATTCACATAATTTTGAAATTTAATCCAACGCTTTAGATTTTCGAGTAATCAACTAACACGAGGAAATTATTAACAATATGTCCTTTGTCTTTCTCTAACGTTCATAAGACCACATAATTCAAATGAGTCATGTGCAATGGAATAAATAATTTAGTTTACTTTCTACATGATTTTTTGTAGTTTTTTCCTTGACGATGCTTACAAGTGCACATTTTCACTTTATCACTATCTAGCCGGTAAAAATGGTAGACTAAGCTAGAAGTATTGTTAGTCAATACTACTAAAGTAGCATGCCGTACTTACTTCATTCAAACATATTGAAATTATAAGTGAGGAAATTTCATTTAGTTATCACTTAGATGACGATAAAATCATTTAACATAAAACTAATATTAAATGAGCTTGTTCTTAAAGAGAACTCAACCGCATTTCGTTAAATCAATATTGAAAATCAATATCACATAGATATTTGTTTTAACGAACAATTATGTAAGGATCTAAATTCGATCATCATTCAAGACTAAATTGTATGAACCGTTCTTTACAACTCCATCTAAAGAGTTATTTCTCACATACATCCCCGTCACTTTAAAATGTGAAATTCATCAAAACTTTACAAAGTTTTCGTTATTCTTTAATAAATGGTTTCCCATGTTCAAACCTACTATCCATAGAGGAGAAGATGCAAACACAAAGTTTACCAACCATGGTAACCATATACAATCCAAAACGAAACTTGATGTTTTCATTATAAGTAAGGTGCAACGTCATATGCTCCAAACTTTGAGGTAAGAAAATAATTAAATCTTGAACATTAAGACTTTAATCATCGTATATTAACCGATATTGGCAATATATTTTTAACGATAACAAGTCATCAAAGTCAAAAACTTACTCAACGACACGATGTGAGTGACAGTTTAACTTGTGTAAAGTGTCGCACTCTTCACACTCCCACTTAATTAGGGATTTAGTTTCTTTCTCATATACATTTCTTAAACACGGTAAGAGCATCTTGAGCCTCTTGCTCTTCCAAACGCATTGGGTATTCATGCTTCTCAATTTTCAATAATTGTTTATATTTAACTAAAAATTCTCGTTAAGTTAAACAACATTGTTGGATGTGAAAGCTATGATAGAACACAAAGTTCAAATAAGACAGTTTTAAATTTGAACCAATGTTCAATATATAGAAAATTATGCAAGACCAATTAATATCCATCTCCATATATACAAAACACTTTGTCAATAATAAAATCATGCCAAATAATAGTCTATGGTAGGTCGTGAAGAAAAAGTTCACTGTGTTCCCAATTATCTTCCACTAAGCCTACCATGAATCTGCAATTAACATAATCAATCATGCAAAGTAATCTAATTATAGCACATATGTCAATTCCATAAAGAATCTAATTTCACTAAGAAATTAGTTTATAATGCAAAAGAATTGAAATTTCAATTATTACACTTGAAATTAATTCATATGCTTAATATTTCACAAAGAAATATAAATTCGGTTCGATTATAAACTTTTCTTTCTTTTTCTTCAATAAATTCTATAATGAATATAGATAAAAATAATAACATTAAATTGAATATATAGCCACTACAAAAATGATTAACTAAGTTTTGTCCTCAATACAAAACTTTCTTAAATATTAATAACATATTTTAAAGAAAATAAAAGTTTATAAAAATTATCACAAAGATAATTTATTGATCAAAAAAATTTTACGTGTGAACTATTACAAGTTCTTTAATTTGTGTGAACTATTACAAGTTCGTTTAACAATTCACTGCAAATACACATTAGTTATTACAAAATAACTTGTAAGTAGTTTTATTTGAATTTTATAATAGATTATGAATTAATTTTAATGTAACTAATACATTAATAGTGTACTCATTTCGTTTTAATATGATATTCCAAAGAAGAGTTACATAAACTCATTAAGGTGTACTTATTATGAGTTACAAAACACATTTAATTCATGAAAATGATAAATATTAGCTTACGAGAGTTACAAAAACTCATTTACCATTAAATCAACAGTCATAGTTGAAACATAATTTCACTATAAGTCATACATAACACAATTTTTTTTTTTTAACGGCAAAGAAATTATGTATTATATATATCAACACGAAATAATTACAATAATGTCACACTTACAAAAACGGAACTATATCTAGGAAAACAAAACGACAAATAGATAACCGAGATAGAAAGACTCCACAAGTGTGCAGGAAAACGCCGTAGTCCGTTCATTATCATTAAGGTCGAGATTGGACTTGAGAAGAATTAACTAAACAAGCTGGAGTGGGGACAGAGCACAGTGTTGGCAATTCAACGACAAAGCACCCTGATCCACCCCAAATTCTCTCGACCAAAATGACTACTCCAGGAGTGGGGCAAAAAACCTGCGTGGAGGACAATTAATTAACCTATCCCGGATCTCCTAGACGATAAAGCTAGCGAATCATAAACTCGTGGATTTGCAAGCCAGGCATCCCATTCAATATTGGTACCTTTGATCCTATTAGAGAACCATTCGAAGCATTTAAGTTGGATGTCTTTGAAAACCATTGCGCATGTCGGTTTTATCTTAGTGAAAGTGAAAGCGTTCCTACTTTTCCAAATCATGTATCCCGTAACCCATTCTGTAGCTTGCCACAACTGTTTTCCCAAGTCGGAGGTGAAGTTATATCCATTCCCAAGAAAAGATTCATTTATACCCAAGTTTGTAAAAGGGCTGAGCTTCCACCAATCATAGACTCGATTCCAAATGTCAGAAGCGAACGTGCATAAGATGATGGAGTGCTCTACTGATTCCAAACCATTGTCACAAACCGGACAACTTACCGTACCCAGGTCCATACCTCTCTTGTCAAGTTCAACTCTTGTAGGTAACCTTTTGTGTCGAGTACGCAAAATAAACAACTCAACTTTGAGGGGGACTAGTTTGTTGCGGAGCGACTTTATGCTCACGGGTGAGATGTCAGGGCTGCTCCGGACCAGAATATCCGTAAGCTTGTGAACTGAAAATGAGCCATCTTTACTCCAAGACCATGACCATTCTTCTCTACCTGAGCTGCACGGGACAAAACTAGATAAAAGATTAGTAAGAGTGGTGAGGTCCTCGGCCAATCACGGGACCAACA